>NC_084626.1:5960951-5973451 GCF_033978795.1 Nerophis ophidion | reverse complement strand
GCCGGTAAAAGGTGCAGACCAAACGATCGGGACTTTCGCACTGGAGCAACTTAAATCTTTCGATTGGTAAGTGTTTGTTTGGCATTAAATTTGGGTGGAGGGAAAGGCTGGATGCAAATATAGCTACAAATGTACATACAGCTAGCCTAAATAGCATGTCAGCATCGATTAACTGGCAGTCATGCCGTGACCAAATATGTCTGATTAGCACATAAGTCGATAACATCAACAAAACTCACCTTTGTGATTTCGTTGACTTTATCGTTGGAAATGCATCTGCAGGCTATCCATACATCTCTGTGCCATGTCTGCCTAAGCATCGCCGGTAAAATGTGCAGACCAAACGATCGGGATTTTTGCATCTCGTGACACTTAAATCCGTCGATTGGTAAGTGTTTGTTTGGCATTAAATGTGGGTGGAGGGAAAGGCTGGATGCAAATATAGCTACAAATGTACATTCAGCTAGCCTAAATAGCATGTTAGCATCGATTAACATGCCGTGCTAATCGATGCACATTCTACGTAAATCAGCTTGGATCCGTCCCTGATCGTGTTGTTACACCCTCCGACAACACAACAACGAGGCATGATGTCTCCAAGGTAAGGAAAACAGTCGAAAAAACGGAAAATAACAGAGCTGATTTGACTCGATGTTTATAATCTGTTCGAGAAAATGGCGGTAGACTACCTAGGTGACGTCTCCCAGAGCAAATAATAGAAAGGCGTTATATTCGCCAAAATTCACCCATTTAGAGTTCGGAAATCGGTTAAAAAAATATATGGTCTTTTTTCTGCGACATCAAGGTATATATTGACGCTTACATAGGTCTGTTGATAATGTTCCCCTTTAAGTTACAGTGTGGCTGCCGACCGGAGCTGTGCATATACTGTACTGTACATAGTGCATCCTAAAGTATTCACAGCACTTCACCCAAAATGTTAAAAGAACCATATTGGACCAAAAATACAAAAACAAATCAACCTGGAGCCGCAAAAAATTAAAAGCCATATTACATACAGATAGTGTGTCATGAGATATAAATTTAATTATGAGGACTTAAAGGAAACTAAATGAGCTCAAATATACAGTGGGGCAAAAAAGTATTTAGTCAGCCACCGATTGTGCAAGTTCTCCCACTTAAAATGATGACAGAGGTCTGTAATTTTCATCATAAGTACACTTCAACTGTGAGAGACAGAATGTGAAAAAAAATCCAGGAATTCACATTGCAGGAATTTTAAAGAATTTATTTGTAAATTATGGTGGAAAATACGTATTTGGTCAACCATTCAAGCTCTCACTAATGGAAGGAGGTTTTGGCTCAAAATCTCACGATACATGGCCGCATTCATTCTTTCCTTAACACGGATCAATCGTCCTGTCCCCTTAGCAGAAAAACAGCCCCAAAGCATGACGTTTCCGCCCCCATGCTTCACAGTAGGTATGGTGTTCTTGGGATGCAACTCAGTATTCTTCTTCCTCCAAACATCACGAGAGTTGAGTTTATACCAAAAAGGATACATGGATGATACAGCAGAGGATTGGGAGAATGTCATGTGGTCAGATGAAACCAAAATATATATTTTTGGTTCCTCTGCTGTATCACCCCCCGTCGGTAAGGTGGGCAGGGTTGGGGGCGCGGGGGTGTAAAATATATTCTGCAGTATCACGGATGCAAAGGATTCTGGGTATTTGTTGTGTTGCGTTTATGTTGTGTTACTGTGAGGGTGTTCTCCAGAAATGTGTTTGTCATTCTTGTTTGGTGTGGCTTCACAGCGTGGCGCATATTAGTAAGAGTGTTAAAATTGTTTATATCACAACCATCAGTGTACTCTTTATCACCCAGTATGCCTTTCAATCTTGTACGTGTAATTGCGGAAGCTCTATACAACATGTTGCCGGACTAACAATCGGTTTGTACATGCTGTTGAAGGTGTCAAAGGCAATGGCTTCACAGTCCGCCCTTATTCTTGTCATCAGGATGAACACCATTGGATATTCGCGAGAACGTTAGTGGCTCCCATTGTCTTCTTTACTCTGCGAAACGGGTTTAAATAGCTCTTTGAGTGGTAAAGGTGGCCGACGTCTGATGTATTTCAACGGGCGGGTGGCGGGCGGTTGCGATTCTGATAAAATGTTGGTTCGGGTGGATGACGACTTTGGTGATGCGGTTGCGGATGACATAATTGCCTATCCGCGCATCTCTACCAAATACGTATTTTCCACCATAATTTACAAATAAATTCTTTAAAATTTCTACAATGTGAATTCCTGGATTTTTTTTCACATTCTGTCTCTCACAGTTGAAGTGTACCTAGGATGAAAATTACAGACCTCTGTCATCATTTTAAGTGGGAGAACTTGCACAATTGGTGGCTGACTAAACTATTTTTTGCCCCACTGTACGTACAAATGAGGCATAATGATACAGCTAGCCTAAATAGCATATTAGCATCGATTAGCTTGCAGTCATGCATTGACCAAATATGTCTGATTAGCACTCCACATAAGTCAATAACATCAACAAAACTCACATTTGTGCATTCACGCACAACGTTAAAAGTTTGGTGGACAAAATGAGAGAGAAAAAGAAGTGGCATAAAACACGTCTTAGAAAGTCGGAGAAAGTTATACATGTAAACAAACTACGGTGAGTTCAAGGAAGGCAAAAATTAGTAGGACAAAACGGCGCTCACCAAATACTCGAATCAATGACGCATGTTTAATATAAATAGTGTGCTTTATAACAATTAGAAACCATTTTTATACAAAAATATGTTTTCTTTCCCCTCATCTTTTTCCATTTTCATATATTTTTGAAAAAGCTCCAGAGAGCCACTAGGGCGGCGCTAAAGAGCCGCAGGTTGCCGACCCCCGGATTAGTGTGTCCGCCCTGATATCGGAAATCCGAGTCATACCAAAGACTATAGAAATGGGACCCATTACCTCCCTGCTTGGCACTCAGGATCAAGGGTTGGAATTGGGGGTTAAATCACAAAAAGTCATTCCCGGGCGCGGCAACCGATGCTGCTCACTAATCCCCTCACCTCACAGGAGGTGATCAAGGGTGATGGGTCAAATGCAGATAATAATTTCAATCATGGGTACTTTAACTTTTTTATATTGTGTTATGTTACAGAAGACCTGGGCAAATTAAGGCCCGGGGGCCACATGTGAAGGGGCCACGGTTAAGCTTTTCAATCTGGCCCGCCGGACGTTCCCCCAATTTTTTTTTAAAACTTTAAGATGGAAAGTGTAGCTGCCATTATGATGTTTTCTAATGACTGTAAGTATTCAACTATGCAAAGTGTTTCAATGGTTGGAATCTGCGCTTTTGAATGATATTTTTGGGACTAGTGTTGTCCCGATGCCAATATTACTTCGCTACTTTTCGATACTTTTCTAAATGAAGGGGACCGGGAAAAAATGCATTATTGGCTTTATTTGAACAAAAGATCTTAGGGTGTGGCGGACCGGTACTTTTCAGAGGCGGTATGGTACGGAATATGATTCATTAGTATCACGGTTCTATACTAAATCCCGTATACCGTACAACCCTACTAGTGACTAAGGTAATCTACGTCACAGCAGTTCAGACGAGGCACCAAGCAGCGTGGGTGGGGAGTCTTTCCACAGAGTGTTTCCAGGGCCTGAAATGTGGGTGTCAGGGACAGACGCAGAAGGAGATTTTTACAAGGAAGTTTTCAGACCACAGAACAATTTTCCACTTTGCATCAGTCCATCTTAGATGATCTCGGGCCCAGCGAAGCCGGCTGCGTTTCTGGATGTTGTTGATAAATGACTTTTGCTTTGCATAGTAGAGCTATAACTTGCACTTACAGATGTAGCCACAAACTGTATTTAGTGACAGTGGTTTTCTGAAGTGTTCCTGAGCCCATGTGGTGATATCCTTTAGAGATTGATGTCTGTTTTTGATACAGTGCCGTCTGAGGGATGGAAGGTCACGGTCATTCAATGTTGGTTTCCGGCCATGCCGCTTACATGTAGTGATTTTTGATGATATTACGGGCCGTAGATGTTGAAATCCCTAAATTTCTTGTAATTGCACTTTGAGAAATGTTGTTCTTAAACTGTGTGACTATTTGCTCACGCACTTGTGGACAAAGGGGTGTACCTCGCCCCATCCTTTCTTGTGAAAGACTGAGCATTTTTTGGGAAGCTGTTTTTATACCCAATCATGGCACCCACCTGTTCCCAATTAGCCTGCACATCTGTGGGATGTTCCAAATAAGTGTTTGATGAGAATTCCTCAACTTTATCATATTTATTGCCAACTTTCCTAACTTCTTTGTCACATGTTGCTGGCATCAAATTCTAAAGTTAATGATTATTTGCAACAACAAAAAAATGTTTATCAGTTTGAACATGAAATATGTTGTCTTTGTAGCAAATTCAACTGAATATGAGTTGAAAATTATTTGCAAATCATTGTATTCTGTTTATATTTACATCTAACACAATTTCCCCACTCATATAGAAACGGGGTTTGTATATCAGACTGTAGATGTTTTTTACCCTTTGCGTCCATATTTCGCTGTTTGTTGCATTTGGCTTGATTGTAAAATATGCCGATGGAGAAGAGGTGTGACATTCATCCAGTATTTTGCCAATATTCAGGGTTTTATCGTTCATAGAAAAATGTACAATTCCATTCCGTTTTTAAGGCAGTCTGTCATAACATTTCTAGCATTCAATCAGACTTTATTGTGTGGTTTGTCGCGATCCGCCTCCCGGATCGGACATAGTTTTATGCTTGAGACCTTTTTGTGTGTCTTTTGGTTATTTTCAGACTCTTCCGATCCCTTTGTTTGAGCACTTCCTTGTTTGTGTTTATCGCCATGGCGACTTCATTTGCTCAACCTGCACTGACTTTCTGACGCACACCTGTTTTTGATTATTGTTTTAGTATTTAAGCCTGCCTGCTACCTGTGTTCGTCCTGGTTGTTTTGTTTGCTCCATGCAACAGTTACGTTTGGTATTCCTGCTTTTGTATTTACCTTGCTAAGTCCGCTCTTAGGCACGCGCTTCTTTGAACTCTTTGAACTCGACTCTTGCTAACTATTAGAATCTAGCTTCCCGTGCGTAGGCAGGCTTTTTCTTTGCCTTTTGTCAGTGTTTTTTTTATCATTTTGTATATTAAAACAAGCTCCTACCTGCAATCCTGCCTAGTCCGAGTCCTGTAGCATCCTGGGGTGGCAACTTCGCGCATCAATATGCGTCCCAAACGCAACAAGGTTTTATATTGGTTTTCCCCAAAAAAAGAGACACCGGCCCCCAGACACATTTCTTTCTCTAAATTTGGCCCCCGAGTCAAAATAATTGCCCAGGCCTATTCCAAGATGAAATAAATTAATTTTTGTCCTCAAAATTCTACACAATGCCCCATAATGACCATGAAAATTATTTTTTTTTTCTCCCCAGAATTTTATGCAAGTTTACTAAGAATACAAAACTAAGAAATCACATGTAGGAGATTTAATCCACATGAGTCATGTGACAGACAACTTTTGTGCGCTTGTTTTCCTTACAAATGGTGCAGAAGCACTTCTGGACATTTGAAACATGGCTTGTTTTGGTGCTGTTGTTACATTTCATTAAAATGAAGGCAAGACCAGGCTCGATGGAGACATAAAACTCAACTTGGCGAGAGTTCCACAAATGAAAAATATGGTCTGGAAACAGGATATTCTGTACATGTGCAAGTTGAATCAAGCATACTCTTTGTATATTTATTCGACACTACAAATCAGCGAGTATATTTACTTTATATTTTGTACACGGATAAGGATTCCTGGCGTTTACCAAAAAAGAAAGCAAATTATAATACTTATATTAACAGAAAAGCCCATTTTGCACACTGTGCATTTTCTTTTGATGGACGTTTAGATATATACAGTAGGACTGTCAGAATAATTGTATCTAAGTTATCACAAATCTTTGTGTTTCAATTAGTTCCCGGCGAGCAAACAAAAACTGTATTTGATAATACCCAGCAAAAGGTTTGTAAAACTCCAGTGTAGGACGGGGAGCGACATGAAGGTGTGGGTTTCTTTGATGAATTGTAATCCACAGGAAGATTTTATCTTGACCCGAGATCTACAAAGCAGAGACCTGACTCCATTCCAGGCACATTTTCTTTGAACTGTTTTTCGACCAAAGGCAGCGGCTGTTTACGACCCCCTTCTTTTAGAAACAGCTGTTGCCTTGTAATCAGGGAAAGTCCAAATAAAAGACACGGCGTACAATCTTTCGTCAGAGCGTGGCAGGACACTGTTCAAGGGTACAAGTCTACGCGTTTCTTCTCTTTCAGCCAAATTTGATTCTGTCTCTGTTTAATTCCTTGCTTCTTTGTCTGTTTAATAGATGTTATCAGTGTTTGCACCTGACAGGGACCATTGTCTTATTGTAACTATCTCAATATAAATGGTCTTTTTTTAACTCTATAACTGAAAATACACACAATAAACTATTCTAAAAATCTTTATTAGCCCATCTCAGGAAGCTTTATGACAATCACATTTTCAACACGCAGATTTCCCAAGCCTAAAATGACTCATTTGAGTAGCGGACTATAAATAAACAAAAGTAATTTTGCAAAGACCCAGCAAATAAATCAAGAACCGTATTCTCTGGGCTATAGAGCACACCAGTATTTAAGCTGCATCCACCAAATTTTAGAAGAAATAATTGTTTTTTTTTACATGTATTAGCCACACCAGACTATAGGTCGCCGATATATAGAGGTACAAATTTTTTTTATAGATGTTTACAGTATTTAATTGTATCCAAAACGGTGTCTGTAACACGGCAGTAAAACGGCTGATCAAACAAAACACGTCATCGTTAACTGCAGAAGGTAGCTCTCTAATCATCTAAACAGACTTAATAATTCCACAGGGATGTTTTGGTGAATTTACAAAACTGAAACAAAACAAAAATGTCATTATACTAACAAAGACACTCGTATACGTTTTAGCATATTCGCTAATGCTAACGACGCTTGCTTGATTACATTACGATATGCATGGAAACACTCATACAGAAATCACACAGGACTATTTCGTAAGTACGAATTGTTTTAGTTACATTGTAAAAATGACAACTGTTGCTTGGCGTGATGAATGGAGAATCCTTTCGAGCAGAAACGCTATGGACAGTTATACTTCTGGTTCAAGGCACAAAAGAGAAGTCATCATCATGGACCCAGTAACTGCGCATGGTAGTTCCCCAATCAGCTAAATAGACTCAATAACGCCACAGTGACGTTCTGGGGAATTTACCAAGGAATTTGTGAACGTGAAACCATACATAAAGAATGGCATTGTAAGGTATTAATACTAACAAAGACCCTCGTAAACGTGTTAGCATATTAGCTAATGCTAACAACTCTCGCTTGATTACATTTCGATAGCACGTACAAATATGCATGAAAACACTCTTGAAGATATCACGCATGGGACGGTTTAATAGATAAGAATTGTTTTAGTTATATTGTAAAACCTAAGCACGTTGCTTGGAGGGATGATTGAAGAATCATTTTGAGTAGAATGCTATGGACGGTTATACTTCCAGTTGAAGTACATTTTCAGCGAACTCGTCCAAAAGATGGACGAGTTCTGTTATACAAAAACTGTCCGTTGAATACAAAACATTTTCGACGTTAGCGGGGAAAAATCGACAAATTAACCGCACCGCTTTATAAGCCGCAGGGTTCAAAGCGTTGTGGGGAAAAAAAGTAGCGGTCTATAGTCAGGAAAATACGGTATATATTGTGTCAATCAATATTTTATGAAATGTATGACTTGTATTTTAATATTATATGCGGAATATATATTGTAGCGATCGTAATGAAACTTAATGTAACAATAAAAGTAGTGTTTCTTCTTCAAAAAAGTACTCAAGTACAAGTAAAAAGTAGGTTGTATTAAAACTACTCTGACAAGTAGTGAAGTGAATGATATTTATATAGCGCTTTTCTCTAGCGATTCAAAGCACTTTTGCATCGTGAAACCCGATATCTAAGTTACATTTAAACCAGTGTGGGTGAGAATGGGAGCAGGTGGGTAAAGTGTCTTGCCCAAGGACACAACGGCAGTGACTAGGACGGAGGAAGCGGGTATCGAACCTGGAACCTCCAAGTTGCTGGCACGGCCACTCTACCAACTGAGCTAGACCGTACAGTTTTTACCTAAAGTTACTCAATTAAATGTAACTGAGTAAATGAAGCGCACTACTACTCACAAGACTAAAGTGTAAATAAATAAAAAAATAGAGGGTTTTGGATTAAAAAAAATAACACAAATACGTCAAAAATAACAATAAAAAAAATCTGAGAGGATTTGAATTAACATGATGAGGTCTTTTTAGATGAAAATGAGTGAGCATTTTTTATGTTCGAGGTCGTTTATATGAATATTTTAAATTGTATTTATTAAATATGCATTCAGATCAATGTGCAGGACACTCTCCTAAAAAAAAAGTTTTAAGTTAATTTTGTTGCGTTGGGATGCAAAATATGTATATAATATGGCGCAGTTGGGAGAGAGCCTGTGCCAGCAACCTGAGGGTTCCTCGTTCAATCCCCACCTTCTACCATCCTAGTCACGCCCGTTGTGTCCTTGAGCAAGACACTTCACCCTTGCTCCTGCTGGGTCCTTATTAGCACCTTGCATGGCAGCGCCCACCATCAGTAAGTGAATGTGTGTGTGAAGTGGTGAATGTGGAAAAAGTGTCAAAGCGCTTTGAGTTCCTTAAAAAGGTAGAAAGCGCTGTACAAGTACAACCCATTAGTTGATGTAGCAAATGTCACAGTGAAGCCTGTAAGATACGCCAAAGACTTACAGGCTAGCGTTAGCTTTTAGCTAGACATGGACATAAACTTTTGGCAAAAGCAGTTTGGGCGAGTCACTGCTGAGGCGGAATGAATCCGTCACCAGCCAACGATGTTCGAATATTATCTAAATGGCGGACATTTACCTTTGAAAATATGGAGAAGCTGCTGATGGTGTGTTTGACGGAGAGGTAGCCAAAAGGAGATACCATAGAAGTCCACTCTCCACGGTAAATGCTGTACTTTATTAATGTTACAATAAATTATTTTATAGAACTACTTTCGTTGTTAGTGCTACAGTCTATTGGATTGGTTTTGGGCTGGGGGGTGTATATTGTAGCATCCCGGAGGAGTTAGTGCTGCAAAGGTTTCTGGGTATTTGTTCTGTTGTGTTTATGTGTCGTTACGGTGCGGATGTTCTCCCGAAATGTGTTTGTCATTCTTGTTTGGTGTGGGTTCACAGTGTGGCGCATATGTGTAACAGTGTTAAAGTTGTTTTTACGGCCACCCTCGGTGTGACCTGTATGGCTGTTGACCAAGTATGCGTTGCATTCACTTGTGTGTGATAAGCCGTAGATATTATGTGATTGGGCCGGCACGCAAAGGCAGTGCCTTTAAGGTTTTTTGGCGCTCTGTACTTCTCCCTAAGTCCGTGTACAGCGGCGTTTTAAAAAGTCAAGAATTTTACTTTTTGAAACCGATACCGATAATTTCAGATATTACATTTTAAAGCGGCCCTGCGATGAGGTGGCGACTTGTCCAGGGTGTACCCCGCCTTCCGCCCGATTGTAGCTGAGATAGGCGCCAGCGCCCCCCGCGACCCCAAAAGGGAATAAGCGGTAGAAAATGGATGGATGGCATTTTAAAGCATTTATCGGCCGATCGGACATCCCTAATTGGGACATACCTGCAGGTCGGATATGAATAGCGAGAAGTCTCCTTCTGCGAAGGCCCGCTGGCTGATGTTCATCTTCCTCTGAAGGAAGGAGGGTCCGAAGCTCCGCTGCTCCCCCGAGGCGTACAAGTCCACCAGGCGGTCTGCACGATGATGGTAGATTCCCCAGGTCTGCAGGTCCCAGTGCACCACCTTTTGGGAGATGCATTTGTCAGTCAAGCCCCCGTGATGAGAACAGGTAGGATGGCTGGAATACCTGCTGATCTTCCTCCTCATTGCCCCAGTCGGTCCACACGTTTCTCCTGTTGATGCATGGCAGCACCACAGTGCTTCCCAGCAGGACCACGAAGACCGCTTTGTGGCCATCCCAGTAGCGCTGCTCTTTACGACCTATAGGAGTGCACCCAAAGTCTTGCTCTAACTTTCATGCATGAGACTTTTTATATATATATATATATATATATATACGTGTGTGTGTGTGTGTGTGTGTGTGTGTGTGTGTGTGTGTGTGTGTGTGTGTGTGTGTGTGTGTGTGTGTGTGTGTGTGTATATATGCATGTATATATGTATGTATGTATGTATATATATATCTGAATATATATGTGTACTGTGTGTGTATATATATATATATACACACAGTATATGTATATATATGTGTGTATCTATATGCTATACATTTTCTACCGCTTGTCCCTTTTTTATGTATGTGTATGTGGGTGTGTCTGTATACTGTGTATATGTATATATATATATACATATATATATATATATATATATATATACATATATACACACGTGTTTGTTTATATATATGCATGTATATATGTATGTGTATATATATATATGTGTGTATATATGTGTATACTGTATGTATATATGTATGTGTGTATATGTGTGTATATGTATATGTGTATATATGTGTATATGTATATATATATATATATATATATATACACACGTGTTTGTGTATATATATGTATACATGTATGTATATATATGTGTATATATGTGTATACTGTATGTGTATATGTATATATATGTATATGTGTATATATATATATATATGTATATATATATATATACAGTATATATATATATGTGTGTATCTATATGCTATACATTTTCTACCAATTGTCCCTTTTTTATGTATATGTATATATATATATGTAAATCTATATATATATATATGTATGTGTATATGTATACATATGTATATGTGTATACATATATGTATGTATATATGTGTGTGAATATATATGTATATATGTGTATGTGTGTATATATATATGCATATATGTTCGTATGTATGTATGTATGTATATATATATATATTTGTATTTATGTATATATAAATGTATGTATGTATGTATATGTATATGTGTGTATATGTATATGTATTTATGTATATATAAATGTATGTATATATGTATACAGTATATATATGGATAGATAGATATATGTATATATATATTTGTATAGATATCCATCCATTTCTACTGCGTATTTCCTTTTGGGGTCGTGGGGGACGCTGGCACCTATCTCAGCTACAATCAGTCAGAAATGTATACATATGTGTGTATGTATATGAATGTATCTATATGTGTATGTACATATACATGTATATATGTATGAGTCTGTGTGTACATATGTACATACTGTACATATATATCTATGTAGATACATACAGACATTTATTTATATATATACAGTATATGTATATATATAATTAATATAATATAGATTACACATAATTTATACATAATAAATATGACATTATATGTTGTGTTGTATGTGTACATACGTGATTTAGTGACATTAAGCTGCACTCGTACGGTCTCATACAGGTGGCAGTAGAGGTGGTGGAGGTTACAAGAGTACAGACCTCTGTCGTTCATCGTCACGTCTAAAAACACACACAAAGATTGGAGAAAAAAAAATGCTTTTTAAAATATTTTTTTATACGTTTTAATACCTGCAGTGCATATAGTGTATGGAATAACTTTTTTTAAAAATGGCAATAAAATTCTTGTTGAGTGAATTTGGCCACAGTGCCTTACGGTCGTCCCTTGTTCCGCGGACATGGCCGCGACAAACAAATCACTAATTATCAATCAAAGATTTGAATAGTTAGAGCAGGGATAGCACATGTACCACTGGTGGTACGCCAAAGAATCACTCGATTAAAGTACAGTGTTTTACTTTCCTATATTCAAACACTGTGTTACTGTTCAAACTGTGTGTTACAGTGGCCAAAAGTATTAAATATGCTTGTTTTTCGATGAATAATTAGGCCCACTATGCTACTGTATTTTCATGTGGGTGGTACTTGGAGAGCTAAATGTTTTCTGATGTGATACTTGGTGAAAAAAAGTTTTAGAACCACTGAGCTACAGCATTAAAAAATATGTTTACAGTCTTTTAAATATGTTTTTCAACATTCTGAGAGCCATTGAGATATGAAATAACACCGTTTAGTCACCTTTGCAATCTTTTAATCCCATGTCATAATGATATTGAGGCTGAGCCAATCAGTGGCCTTGACACTAAACAGCACACTCTGTTTGGTTTGGTCTCCTCTAGTTGCTGATACTACTGTAGTATCGATATTTCTGGTACGTTTTGCAATTTTTATCCTTGAAAACTTTTAATAATACCAAAAATATTGTAAAATAGGCTTTGAAAAAAAAATCTGCTATTTCACGACTTTTTGATCATATAAAATTTAGTTGGAAATGGAATCCATACGCCTCTC
>NC_084626.1:5913451-5955951 GCF_033978795.1 Nerophis ophidion | reverse complement strand
TGAATGAATACAGAATCGTTTTGATTCGGAAATATATCGCTTTTGAATCGAGAATATAGTTGAATCGAAAAAATCGATATATAATCGAATCGTGTCCCCAAGAATTGATATTGAATCGAATCGTGGGACACTGAAAGATTTGCAGCCCTAATATATACGTCTTTAGTATATATATATATATATATATATATATATATATATATATATATATATATATATATATATATATATATATATATATATATATATATATATATATACATATACACATATATATATATATATATATATGTACATATATATGTATATGTATGTATTTATGTACGTACAAATGTAAGTATATATAATATATATGTATGTATGTATATATATATATGTGTGTTTATATATAAGTGTATATATATACAATATATACACACACATATATAAACATATATACATACACATACATATATATATATGTGTATATATATGTACATATATATGTATATATAATATATATATGTACATATATATGTATATATATGTGTATATATATGTATATATACATATATATATACATACACATACATATATATATATATATATATATATATATATATATATATATATATATATATATATATGTATATATATATATATATATATATATATATATATATGTGTGTGTGTATATATTGCACCTGTGGATAGGTTGATTGGCAACACTAAAATTGGCCCTAGTGTGTGAATGTGAGTGTGAATGTTGTCCGTCAATCTGTGTTGGCCCTGCGATGAGGTGGCGACTTATCCAGGGTGTACCCCGCCTTCCGCCCGATTGTAGCTGAGATAGGTGCCAGCGCCCCCCGCGAACCCAAAAGGGAATAAGCGGTAGAAAATGGATGGATGGATATATATACATAGGCCAAACAATTTTTAATTAAAGAAAAAATTATTTGGCCAAAACAATATATATTTTCTTTTCTTTAATCATTTCTTGAAAATTGTGGATCGATTGCAATCTGAATTTTTTTTTTTAATTTCAATTTGAATATGATTACATTTTTTGAGCACCCTATTGTGTATTCTCTAAACTTTGGTATTATCTGTGCATGAAATAAACAGTTTGTTCTACAGTTAGTTAGCATAGCTGGAGTTTAGCTGCATAATTAGCTTTGGTTGTGTGGATCCGACAAATTGTACACAAAAAGAGAAATGTTTGCACAGTAAAAATTGGTTGTGCATCATAAGGATAGCCCGACATGAGCACACACACACACACACACACACACACACACACACACATTATAACAAACCTGCAGTGAAGAAGCAGACCAAGGAGACTGAAAGACAAATACAGTAAACATCAGTTCAAAGAGGTCAAATGACACTTTATGAAACATGTCATACATTGCAGTTGCGTGAATAAGACAAGAGTAACTATCCAGACGTTCGAGCAGAGCTATTAATGTGGTCCGCTTGGATTGAAACTCAGAAAACAGGAATGTGTGAGTTGGCTAAAAAAGGAATGAATGTGGTTTTTCAATTGCTTACACTGTACAGCGTCTTACTTCCTTACTTTTGATGTTTGTCAGTGTCACACATTAACGTTAATTGTAAGAGTATGCTCATTACTTCCTGGGAAAAAAAAGTCTGAAATACATGCACGCACATCAGCAAGCGGCTTAGCAAGTAAGAGCTTTTCTTCCTTTCACTCACACATGCACATAAATCCGCTGGTTGAATAAAAAACCAAAAATAATACCGGGGAAAATTGTTGCTAAAATTAAACTCATGGTAATCAATAAGGAAGAGTGATCAAAGTGTTTGCAAACAGTTTAAAATTCACAGACCAGAAGTTTGGACACACCTTCTCATTCAATGGGGTTTTCTTTATTTTCATGACCATTTACATCTTAGATTGTCACTGAAGGCATCAAAACTATGAGTGAACACATGTGGAGTTATGTACTTCACAAAAAAAGGTGAAATAACTGAAAACGTATTTTATATTCTAGTTTCTTCAAAAAAAACAAACCCTTTGCTCTGATTACCGCTTTGCACACTCTTGGCATTCTATCCATTAGCTTCAAGAGGTAGTCATCTGAATACAAAAATCCCCTCACAGGTGTCATAGTTTTGATGCTTTCAGTGACAATCTACAGTGTAAATAGTCATGAAAATAAAGAAAATGCATTGAAATGAGAAGTTGTGTCCAAACTTTTGACCTGTACTGCATGTATGTATATAGATAAATATAAACATTAGGTCAGGGAGAAAAAAGGCTATTTCATCCCTTCAAGCCTTTTCGCAGGTTTCCCTGCTCTTCAGGGGAGTTTTTGACCTAATGTATATTCCGCTCTACCCCGATTTTTATCACTTTATAATGGATAAACCACAGTAGCCTAGACTATATATACTTATATATATATATATATATATATATATATATATATATATAATTTGTTTATGCGTAAACACATGTAGTTTAAATTATCTCAGTGTATGAACACTAAACTTTCTATTTTATTCATGTAAAAATCACAAGGGACATTATACTTTTGTAAGGTTTGTAGTTTCAGTTTTACAAATCTAAATAAAGGAAGATGTATTCAGAAAGAAACCTGAGGAAGGAAAATAATTCAAAAGAAGGAACATCGATCAACAAAATTTCTGGAGCTTCTATTTCTTCATTCGTTAACTATCTGTCTAGCTGCACACGCTGGAAACGAGTAGTGAGGGCAGAATAACGAATTTATTGACAGTGCAATGTGAAAGCTGATGTTTTTACTTTGCAATTACCGAATTGACAAAAAAAACACATTTTGATGTGGACTCTTGAAACGATGTTCCTCTTCCTTATGTAATTGTTAAGGTGAATAAAGTCTAATTTCATATCTACAAGGCTCAGATTAATGCCTAAGCTATGAAAATATTTGATTTATAGTTAATAATTCGTACTATCGCGGACATGTCCGGAACCAACTAACAATGATAAATGACGTACGACTGTGTCACAAATACAGTAGACAGGTTACATAGGAGAATCATTAAGTTAGGTATTTTTTAACTTATCAGTGCTTACGGAGCACGTTCCTATTCCTGTTCCTGTTATTGAGTTTTTTTCCTGGCCTCAGACTGAGGCCACCTACACACCCCATTATATCAACTTTTTTTTTACTCATCTTGAATGAGTCTGTGCTGAAAATTTAATCAATTTAACATGTGCAATGACAATAAAGTATCTTCCTTTCTTTCCTATTAAACTTTCAAATTAGCCAAACCCTTTTTGCCAGTCAAAGGACGATAATTTTGCGACAACCATGGCATTCCTGTGACGGAGTCGGTTTGATTGATTTAAACTTTTATTCGTAGATTGCACAGTACAGTACGTGTTCTGTACGATTGACCACTAAATGGTAACACCCGAATACGTTTTTCAACTGGTTTAAGTCCACGTTAATCAGTCCATGCTTGTCACGTGATGCCTGTTTACACATTCCAAGCCAACACTTCATCCGATTGTGGTGATGAGCAAAAACAACCGAGCTACTTACGCAACAAATCAAACTTACTGCGGATGAAGAGCCCAGCCCGAAAAACAAAGTCCTCCCAGTCGGTCTTCATCTTGCTTCTTTGGATGCTACCAAGACAGTTTTCAGTTTGGATAATGTCCCTGAGAGGAGAAACCCCCACCAAAAAAGTCAGTCTTGTTTATCCAGCCGCAACAACAGCATGGCTTGTCAAACCTTTTGTGTTCCCAGAGACCCAATTGCAGTGGCAGACGTACGCACAGACCGAAATGAAACCTGACACGAGCAGACCCCTCCTCTCAGAACTGGACCAGTTTTTTTGTTTTTTTTATTCTGACTTTTCACATCTAATCGTTTCCATTCTCTATCATGGCCACTGGTTCAATCCGCTAGACACATTCAAAACACGTTTTTAAATTTGTGGAATGTGAGGCATGTTCTCTGTGGTATTGTTGGAATATTTGACTAATGCTGGCAGAAAAAATAACGTTTTCATTGTAGAAGCATTTAAGTCCCATCTTAAAACTCATTTGTCCTCTTCTTCTGCTAATCTGAGGCTGGGTCGCGGGGGCAGCAGCCTAACAAGGAAGCCTAGACTTTCCTCTCCCCAGCCACTTTGTCCATACACTTAGGTAAAACGGAATCCATCCTATTTGGGTCCCATATCAAACTTAAGAAGGTCAGTGACTTCACTATAAAAGTGGGTGACATTGTTATCACCAGGAAGGATGAGATCACCTACCTAGGTTCCATTCTAGAGGCTAATCTTTCCTGTGATAAAATGGCAACCAAGGTGATCAAAAAGGTCAACCAAAGAACGAGATTCCTCTACAGAATCTCCTCTCTGGTCAACAAAAGCACCTTGAGGATTCTAGCGGGAACTCTCATTCAACCCTTCTTCGATTACGCTTGCACCTCCTGGTACCCCAGCACCTCCAAAACCCTCAAATCTAGACTCCAAACATCCCAGAATAAGCTAATCCGGTTACTTTTAGACCTCCACCCTAGATCACACCTCAATCCAACCCACTTCTCCAAAGTGGGCTGGTTCAGGGTGGAGGACAGAGTAAAACAACTTGCACTGAGCCTAGTCTATAAAATCCGCTACACCTCCTTGATACCAAAGTACATGTCAAATTACTTTCTTAACGTAAATGACCGCCATAACCACAACACCAGGGGGAGCTCCACAAACCACGTTAAACCCAGATTTCGATCTAACAAAGGTCTTAACTCATTCTCTTTCTATGCCACATCAATGTGGAATACACTCCCAACAGGTATAAAAGTAAGTGCATCTCTATATTCCTTCAAAACCGCTCTTAAACAACACCTCCAGGCAACTTCAACACTTTACTAATACCCTCCTCCATTGACATCCCATCTCCCCGGATTATAAACAACTCAAATGTACTTCTAATGTATATACTTGTTCTTATGCTATCTGAACTCACTATGTTCTCTGCTGGCTGTACATATCCTACTAAATAAGACCTACAATGTTTCAATGTCCACATTTCTCTGTTGATGCAATTGTTGATGACTGAAGTTCTGATATCAACCAAAGCTCCTCATCCCACCCCCCGGATTGTAAATAATGTAAATAATTCAATGTACATACTATGATGATTAACTTGTGTGATGACTGTATTATGCTGATAGTATATATTTGTACCATGAATTGATTAACGTGGACCCCGACTTAAACAAGTTGAAAAACTTATTCGGGTGTTACCATTTAGTGGTCAATTGTACGGAATATGTACTGTACTGTGCAATCTACTAATAAAAGTATCAATCAATCAATCAAAGCTCTTCCCGGGGGATCCCAAGTTATTCCCAGGCCAGTCGGGAGACATAGTCTTCCCAACGTGCTCTGGGTCTTCCCCGTGGCCTCTTACCCGTCGGACGTGCCCGAAACACCTCCCTAAAGAGGCGTTCGAGTGGCATCCTGACCAGATGCCCAAACCACCTCATCTGGCTTTTCTCGATGTGGAAGAACAGCAGCTTTACTTTGAGCTCCTCCCGGATGGCAGAGCTTCTCACCCGGCGGAGGAAGCCCATTTCGGCCGCTTGTACCCGTGATCTTGTCCTTTCGGTCAAAACCCAAAGCTCATGACCACAAGTGAGGATGGGAACGTATATCGACCGGTAAATTGAGAGTTTTGCCTTCCGGCTCAGCTCCTTCTTCACCACAATTTGTATAATCTAGCCTTTAAATAGACCCCCTTTTTAGACCAGTTGATCTGCCGTTTTGTTTCTTTTATGCTCTGCCCACCCTTTCCCTTGTGAAAGGGGGGCACAGGTCCGGTGGCCATAAATGAAGTGCTGGCTGTCCAGAGTCGGGACCCGGGGTGGACCGCTCATCTGTACATCGGTTGGGGACATCCGTGCGCTGTTGACCCGTCTCCGCTCAGAATGGTCACCTGCTGGCCCCACCATGGACTGGACTCTCACTATTATGTTAGGTCCACTATGGACTGGACTTTCACAATATTATGCTAGACCAGGGGTCGGCGGCCCAACATGTTGAAAGAACCATATTGGACCAAAGCTACCAAAAACAAATCCGTCTGTTAAAAGCCTAATGTAAGCGGTGTGCCAGCAACACTTTAAGTAAGTGTCAAATAGGGTTAGATAATTCCTGGAAATTACTGGCTTAAAACTGCCAAAGGTCTAGATGTGTGTGCCCACGTTAAAGGAAAGGACAGGCTTTCTTCTTATAATGGATGTATTACAATCTTTGCAAGCTGGGCAACGTTTGCTGTGGTCTGGAACAATATGGTAACGTTTGCTGTGGTCTGGAACAATATGGTAACGTTTCCTGTGGTCTGGAACAACATGGCACACAATCAGAAATGCAGCCTATTAATATTACATACAGATAATATGTCATGAGACATCCATCCATTTTCTACCGCTTGTCTCGTTCGGGGTCACTGGGCTTGCTGGAGCCTATGTCATGAGACATGCAAATATTAATTAAATACACATAAATTAAGGAAATTAAATGAACTCAAATACACCGACAAACGAGGCATAATAATGCAATATGTTTACACAGCTAGCCTAAATAGCATGGATTATTAGCACCTTATGCAAGTCAATAACATCAACAAAGCTCAACTTTGTGCATCCAGGCACAGCATAAATTGTTTGGTGGACAAAATGAAACAAAGGAGTGGCATAAAACCCGTCTCTCTAGCAGCGACGGAGAAAGTTGTACACGTAAACCAACTAAGGTGGGTTAAAGGACCGCCAAAATTAGTAGGACAAAACAGCACTGGCCAAATACTGTCATAAGTGAAGCATAAACACATCTAACAGTGGGCTTTCCAACAATTAGGACGGTTTGTGTCAAGTTTGTCCTCCTACAGAAATGTTATTAAAATAACAAATATATTTCCCCCCATCCATCCATCCATCCATTTCCTACCGCTTATTCCCTTTCGGGGTCGCGGGGGGTGCTGGCGCCTATCTCAGCTACAATCGGGCGGAAGGCAGCGTACACCCTGGACAAGTCGCCACCTCATTGCAGGGCCAACACAGATAGACAGACAACATTCACACTCACATTCACACACTAGGGCCAATTTTAGTGTTGCCAATCAACCTATCCCCAGGTGCATGTCTTTGGAAGTGGGAGGAAGCCGGAGTACCCGGAGGGAACCCACGCATTCACGGGGAGAACATGCAAACTCCACACAGAAAGATCCCGAGCCTGGATTTGAACCCAGGACTGCAGGAACTTCGTATTGTGAGGCAGACGCACTAACCCCTCTGCCACCGTGAAGCCCTATATTTCCCCCCACCCCATCTTTTCCCATTTTTGAAAAAGGTCCACGGAGCCACGAAGGCGGTTCTAAAGCCACGGGTTGCTGACCCTTGTGCTGGACCCACTCGACGTCCATTGCATCCGGTCTCCCCTAGAGGGAGGTTGGGTAGGAGGGGGAGGGTCACCCACATATGCGGTCCTCTCCAAGGTTTCTCATAGTCATTCACATTGACATCCCACTGGGTTGTGAGTTTTTCCTTGCCCTGGTCTGGGATCTGAACCGAGGATGTCGTTGTGGCTTTTATAACCCTTTGAGACACTTGTGATTCAGGGCTATATAAATGATTGATTGATTGATTGATTGATTGATTGATTGATTGATTGATTGGTTGGTTGGTTGATTGATTGATTGATTGATTGATTGATTGATTGATTGATTGATTGATTGATTGATTGATTGGTTGGTTGGTTGGTTGATTGATTGATTGATTGATTGATTGATTGATTGATTGATTGATTGATTGATTGATTGATTGATTGATTGATTGATTGATTGATTCAAAGGCTTCGGCTTTATCACTAAAGAAATCCCCGACAGTCTCTACTATCAACTCACGCCGAAGCAAACTCCATAACCGGTTTGCAGGAATGTTTGGAGCACAAAGGGTTCAAATGTATTTTTTTTTATCTTGGACTGATGTTATGTGAAACAGCGACATCGTGTGGCGCAAAATGAAAAAATATAACTGTACTCAAATTGCAGCTGCATTAGACGAATAGTTGAAAAATAATGAAATAGTTTAAAATTATATAAAGTAGACTTTATAGGCGAACCCAATTAAATATTCTTGTTGTGTTTAGTGCACCGTTTTCTGGTATAATTCACATGTTATATGTTAACTATGCTTTCATTACAGCATAGTTAACATGGTTAGCATGGCAGCTTCCAGTTTGATTGATTGATTGACTAATTGAAACTTTTATTAGTAGATTGCCCAGTACAGTACATATTCCGTACAATTGACCACTAAATGGTAACACCCGAATAACTTTTTCAACTTGTTTAAGTCGGAGTCCACGTAATTCATGGGACAAATATATACTATCAGCATTATACAGTCATCACACAAGTTAATCATCAGAGTATATTTAATTATTTACATTATTTACAATCCGGGGGGTGGGATGAGGAGAGTTTGGTTGATATAAGTACTTCAGTCATCAACAGAGAAATGGACATTGAAACAGTGTAGGTCTGACTTAGTAGGATATGTACAGTGAGCAAAGAACATAGTGAGTTCAGATAGCATAAGAACAAGTATATACATTTGATTATTTACAATCAGGGGAGATGGGATATGGAGGGGGGAGGGTGTTAGTAAAGGGTTGAAGTTGTCTGGAGGTGTTGTTTTAGTGCGGTTTTTACATTTACACCTGTTGGGAGTGCATTGTTGATGTGGCATAGAAGGGAATGAGTTAAGACCTTTGTTAAATCGGAATCTGGGTTTAACGTGGTTTCTTGGAGCTCCCCCTGGTGTTGTGGTTATGGCTGTAATTTACGTTATGGAAGTAATTTGACATGTATTTCGGTATCAGGGAGGTGTAGCGGATTTTATACTAGGCTCAGTGCAAGTTGTTTTACTCTGTCCTCCACCCTGAGCCAGCCCACTTTGGAGAAGTGGGTTGGAGTGAGGTGTGATCTTGGTGGAGGTCTAAAAGCAACCTGACTAGCTTGTTCTGGGATGTTTGGAGTATAGATTTGAGGGTTTTGGAGGTGCTGGGGTACCAGGATGTGCAAGCGTAATCGAAAAAGGGTTGAACGAGAGTTCCCGCTAGAATCTTCAAGGTGCTTTTGTTGACCAGAGAGGTGATTCTGTAGAGAAATCTTGTTATTTGATTGACCTCCTTCTATGCCACATCAATGTGGAATGCACTCCCAACAAGTGTAAAAGTAAGTGCATCTCTATCCTCCATCAAAACCGCTCTAAAAAAACACCTCCAGGCAACTTCAACCCTTTACTAATATCCTCCTCCATTCACATCCCATCTACCTGGATTATAAATAACCGAATGTAAATAATCAAATGTACTTCTAATGTATTTACTCGCTCTCCTGCTATCTGAACTCACTATGTTCTCTGCTGGCTGTACATATCCTACTAAGACCTACACTGTTTCAATGTCCATTTCTCTGTTGATGCAATTGTTGATGACTGAAGTACTGATATCAACCAAAGCTCCTCATCCCACCCCTGGATCGTAAATAATGTAAACAATTCAATGTATATACTATGATGATTAACCTGTGTGATGACTGTATTATGCTGATAGTATATATTTGTACCATGAATTGATTAACGTGGACCCCGACTTAAACAAGTTGAAAAACTTATTCGGGTGTTACCATTTAGTGGTCGATTGTACGGAATATGTACTGAACTGTGCAATCTACTAGTAAAAGTATCAATCAATCAAAAAAAAAACTAAACGTTTTGATTACCTCGGTTGCCATTTTATCCCAGGAAAGATTAGCCTCTAGAATGGAACCTAGGTAGGGTTTCCTGGTGACAACAATATGTCACCCACTTATCTCTCCTGCTTGCTTCTTTGTTTTGTTTTGTTTTGTTTTAACTTTCTTGTTGCCTCTTTTTTCACTGCTTTCCAAATCTAAACATTGGAACTATTTAACTGGCCTCAACAAAATTGACAAGATCTTGGGTTTGGGGGAACCTGCTGTCGTGACGAAGCGGTTGTTGCTGGATACACGACAGACTCTTGGGAGAAGAAGGAGGGCCGCGTGCCTGGCAACCCTTTTCTGTCGAGGACGTGAAGATATCCACCTATTCGGAATTATGACAACAGGACATCTGCTGATTGGAGTAGGCGTTGCTCTGGTTTGTCGACAAATTGGAAGTTGCTGGCAGTCTTCAAAGTACCCCAAAGCTGCCACAAATGATTGGAGGATGCGGGAAGAACTGTGGATTACATCGGACTGTCTACCCCACAGTTTTTGAGGACCAGTCATAGACAATTTTAGAGTGAAAAGCAAATTTTATTTTCACTCGCATACAAATCATTTTAACTTGGATTTTAACGGGATTTTTAACATTGATTGATTGATTGATTTATTAGCAGAGGTGGGTAGTAACGCGCTACATTTACTCCGTTATATTTACTTGAGTAACTTTTGGGATAAATTGTACTTGTACGAGTAGTTTTTATGGAACATACTTTTACTTTTACTTGAGTATATTTATAGAGAAGAAACGCTACTTTTACTCCGTTCCATTTATCTACATTAAGCTCGCTACTCGCTACTTTTTTTATCGATCTATTAATGTTTGTTTTGGTTAATGACAGAGCTTCTAAGAAGAATCCACGCATGCCTGCGTTTCACCAATCACATGCAGTCACTGGTGACGTTGGACCAATCAAACAGAGCCAGGCGGTCACATGACCGTGTTACGTAAAACCCGACTTAAACATGTTGACAGACTTATTGGGGTGTTACCATTTAGTGGTCGATTGTACGGAATATGTACTGTACTGTGCAATCTAATAATAAAAGTTTCAATCAATCATTCAAAGGTGTAAAGGAAAAAAGACACTTTTTATTTCAACCGTACTTCCCGTCATAAGCCTAAAGACTGATCGCACAGTTCCTGTCTTCACAATAAAAGTGCCGCTCCATCGCGCCTGCGCTAACAAAATAAGAGTCTCCGAAAGCCAGCGCAAACAAGCTAGCAAGCTACGGAGCTTGCCGCCAATGTATTTCTTGTAAAGTGTATAAAAACGAATATGGAAGCTGGACAGATAAGATGCCAAAAACCAACGACTTTCATGTGGTATTAGACAGAAAAGAGGAACTTTTTTTCTCCTGCATTTGAAAACGTGGACGTCTGATTCCAATCAATGCAAGTCATCAGGATCAGGTAATACACCAACTTATATTCTAGACTTCATGAAAGATAGGAATCTATATGTTAAACATTCATGTGTATTCATTAAAACACCTTTAACATGTGAACAAAAACGGCAAAATAAATAAATATAAATTATATACTGTATATATATATATATATACATATATATATATATATATATATATATATATGATATGTGTGTGTATAAATGATTTGTGGGTGTATGTATGATATGTGTGTGTATAAATGATGTGTGTGTGTGTATGTATATGTATATACATGAGGTAGATCACCTCGACTTTGTCATTTACTAAGTAATTGATAAACATTGAAAAACTTATAGGAGTGTTACCATTTAATGGTCAATTGTACGGAATATGTACTGTACTGTACAATCTACTAATACAAGTTTTAATCAATCAATCAAATCAATGAATGCCTACTGAGGCTATGGTGCTGTTAAGTTATTGTGGCTCAATGTGGCATTTTTTTTATTTTATTTTAATGTACTATTATTTAATATATATTATTGTTTTAGTTGCTTAAGAGATATTCCTGGCTCTGAATTTGCTCATTGCTATTTTTATGTTTTTGTGCATTATTTGTTGCCGTAATCAGGTTACTCATCAGTTACTCAGTACTTGAGTAGTTTTTTCACAACATACATTTTACTTTTACTCAAGTAAATATTTGGGTTACTACTCCTTACTTTTACTTGAGTAATAAATCTCTAAAGTAACTGTACTCTTACTTGAGTACAATTTCTGGCTACTCTACCCACCTCTGTTTATTAGTAGACTGCACAGTACAGTACATATTCCATACAATTGACTAGTAAATGGTAACACCCGAATACGTTTTTCAACTTGTTTAATTGTTAATCATCCATCCATTTCTACCGCTTATTCCATTTGAGGTCGCTGGTGCCTATCTCAGCTACAATCGAGCGGAAGGCGGCGTACACCCTGGACAAGTCGCAGGGCCCACGTTAATCAATTCATGGTAATTACATCAATTGTAAAAATGCTTCTTTAATAAACTTCGATTTAACTTTTTTTTTTCTTATGTCCATTTTCTACCGTTTTTTATTTAACTTATTATTTTTTTTTTTTTTACTTTCGACAGGCGGAACGGTGTTTGTTGTCTGTTTGCAAACACCCGGTGGCCTTTCAGTGTTACACCATCAACCATTCCCTCAAACGAGCGAACTCATTCAAGTGTCGGCGAGGTAAATAAGTCCACAGATTCAGTGACTCCGACGAATGTTTTTTAGTCCTCATTTTATATTTATTTAAAAAAAATGCCGTGTCGTTTGTATATCATTGTGTCGCTATGACGTTGAAGTACTTGGAACGATAATGTTTTATTTGTTGAAGCTAGCATGCTCGCCACCAAAATACCGCCGCTAGCCAGCCGGGTGTCACAGCTAACTTTTCTGGAACTACTTCAATGTGAATTTGTCTTTTTGTATTAATTATTCTCTCCCTGCCTTCCTGCGTTCCCAGATCCTGTGTTCAGAGTTGAAAGATGTTCTTGACGAGATCGGAATATGACAGGTTGGTGGAAAAAACGCCGCAGCACAAACTGCTTTGTCATTAAATGTGTTTCTTATTGCTGGTGAATAAAGTGCACGGAACACAGTCGTGTTTCTGGGTTTTAATTCATTTTTACTGCTGCTTTTGACTCTTAAACATGTCGAGTGGCGGGGCTGAGCTTAATTCTGGCTGCAGATTTATGTCTGTGTTTGCATGTGCTAACGTTAGCAGCTAACTATTATGTCATGGCATCGCTCTTTCACTTTCACAGTAGACATCTTTGTTTTGCATGTACGCTGTGCACATACACACTAACTCGTTGCAATCGTTTGTGCTTCAGAAGTTATTTTTGTCTAATTTTTTTCAAGTTATTAATGCCCGAATGCAACTGAGACCTAAAAGGGACAATCTTTAGAAAATGGATGGATGGATGAATAATATGTTCTTCCCCAACACCACCACATCCCACCTCCCCGGATTGTAAATAATCAAATGTATATACTTGTTCTTATGCTTTCTGAGCTCGCTATGTTCACTGCTCGCTGTACATATCCTACGAAGTGAGACCTACACTGTTCAAATGTCCATTTCTCTGTTGATAAAATTGTTGATGACTGAAATATGCTGATAGCAACCTAACCTAACATACCCCCAACCCCCGCCACATCACACCCCCCGGATTGTAAATAACTTAAAGCAGGGGTCACCAACAGGTAGCCTGTAAAGACCAGATGAGTAGCCCGCTGGCCTGTTCTAAAAATAGCTCAAACAGCAGCACTTACCAGTGAGCTGCCTCTATTTTTTAAATTTGATTTATTTACCAGCAAGTTGGTCTCGCTTTGCTCGACATTTATAATTCTAAAAGAGACAAAACTGAAATAGAATTTGAAAATCCAAGTAAATATTTTAAAGACTTTGTCTTCACTTGTTTAAATAAAGTCATTTTTTTACTTTGCTTCTTATTACTTTCAGAAAGACAATTTTAGAGTAGAAATGCAACCTTAAAAATGATTTTAGGATTTTTAAACACATATACCTTTTTACCTTTTCAATTCCTTCCTCTTCTTTCCTGACAATTTAAACCAATGTTCAAGTAAATTCTTCATTTTAGCTTCTGTTTTTTCCACGAAGAATATTTGTGAAATATTTCTTCAAACTTATGATTACATTTCAAGAAAATTATTCTGGCAAATCTAGAACATATGTAGTATCAAATTTAAATCTTATTTCAAAGTCTTTTGAATTTCTTTTAAATTTTTTGTTCTGGAAAATCTAGAAGAAATAATCATTTGTCTTTGTTAGAAATATAGCTTGGTCCAATTTGTTATATATTCTAACAAAGTGCAGATTGGATTTTAACCTATTTTAAACATGTCATCAAAATTGTAAAAATAATCTTAATCAGGAAAAACTACTAATGATTTTCCAAAAATTCTTTTTTTAATTTTTTCAAAAAGATTCGAATTAGCTAGTTTTTCTCTCCACTTTTTCGGTAGAATTCTGAATTTTAAAGAGTCAAAATTGAAGATAAACTGTTTCAAAATTTACTTTTCATTTTTTTCGTGTTTTCTCCTCTTTTAAGCCGTTCAATTGAGTGTTTTTTTTTCATAATTTATTCTCTCCGAAAAAAAAACTTCCGTAAAAGGAAAAAAAATGTACAATGGAATGACGGACAGAAACACAATTTATTTAAGTGTGTATCAAGCTGGTAGCCCTTCGCATTAATCAGTACCCAAAAAGTAGCTCTTGGTTTCAAAAAGGTTGGTGACCCCCGACTTAAAGGCCTACTGAAATGATATTTTCTTATTTAAACGGGAATAGCAGGTCCATTCTATGTGTCATACTTGATCATTTCGCGATATTGCCATATTTTTGCTGAAAGGACTTAGTAGAGAACATCCACGATAAAGTTTGCAACTTTCGGTGCTTAGAGAAAAGCCCTGCCTCTACCGGAAGTCGCAGACAATGACATCACATGTTGATGGCTCCTCACATATTCACATTGATTTTAACGGGAGCCTCCAACAAAAAGTGCTATTCGGACCGAGAAAACGACAATTCCCCATTAATTTAAGCGAGGGTGAAAGATTTGTGTTTGAAGATATTGATAGCGACGGACTAGAAAAAAAAAAGTTAAAAAAAAAATGTGATTGCATTGGGACGGATCTCGATGTTTTTACACACATTTACTAGGATAATTCTGGGAAAGCCCTTATATTTCTATTGTGTTGCTAGTGTTTTAGTGAGTTTAATATTACCTGATAGTCGGGTGTCTTGACGCCAATGTCTCAGGGGAGTCGACGGCAGATATGGACGGCACAAGCTCAGCTTTTCTCCAGTAAGAAGGGACTTTTTAACCACAATTTTCTCACCGAAACCTGCTGGTTGGCATTACTGTGTTGGCCCTGCGATGAGGTGGCGACTTGTCCAGGGTGTACCCCGTCTTCCGCCCGATTGTTGCTGAGATAGGCGCCAGCGCCCCCAACAGCCCCAAAAGGTTATAAGCGGTAGAAAATGGATGGATGGATGTTTTCCGTTAACGTAAAAGTAACGTGTTAATCATAACTAGGCCACAACTCTGTCAAGATCTCTACAAACTTGTCACATTAGTTTTTGCTGCAAGTTTTTTTGGTCTGTTATAGTTTTTAAGTAAACGTTTTGATTCAACTTTGTGACGTTTGACCTTGTCCAAATTTCCCCAAACTTGTTCCAACCTTTAGTGCTCTGTTTTTTTTGCTGCAAATATTTTTGTTTGTGCCTTTACAGTTTTTAAGTTATTAGCATTTTATTATGTCAAAATCTCCCCAAACTTGTTTTATTAGTTTCTGCTGTAATAGTTATTGGTATATCTATTACAATTTTTACATTTCTGACTATTGCGCTCTATTTTCATGTTGTTGCCAATAAAAGAGTTCAATATTACCCTGCGGCGTATGAGAAATGTTACAACAGAAGGGTTTTTTCAGCAATGGCGTTCATTTAAAAATAATCACCATTATTCGTGATGTCTTTCAGAGGTGTCAACACATTCTCTCCTGAAGGAAGATTATTCCAGGTGGAATATGCGATTGAGGCTATTAAAGTAAGTGGTCTGCTTAATATTATTCATATTGTATGTAATCTTGCAAGATTTTAAATGAATGTTCACACTTATAAATATTATTTTATATAGTTTGAACTCTTTCAACCTTTCTTTCCATATTCCCAGCTTGGCTCCACAGCCATTGGTATCCAGACATCGGAAGGGGTGTGCCTGGCTGTGGAGAAGAGGATCACTTCCCCACTAATGGAGCCGAACAGCATTGAGAAGATTGTGGAGATCGACGGTCACATTGGTGAGAGGAGGCACAACCCTCAGTTATTGCATGATGACTTTGATTGGCTAGATTTTAGGTCATTTGGTTGATATATAGATAGTACTTTATTGATTCCTTCAAGAGAGTTCCCTGAGGAAAATTACAATTCCAGCAGCAGTGTACAGGATTGAGATCTAATTTAAAAAGTAATTAATGGGTGTATAAGTGGAAACAAAATAGAAAAATATTTCAATAACAATAAAAATACAAAGCAACACAATCAATTCTGAGGTTCTGTTTTTTGTTTTTTTTAATTTTGAAAAAATAGGAGGAAAAAGCCTAATTGCGATTTTCTCTCCAAAATTACGATTCGATATGCGATTTTTATATTTTGCACATAAAAATTAGGGCTGTCAAACAATTAAAATATGTAATCGCGTTTTTTTAACTCAAAATGATTCGTGATTAATCGCAGCTATATATGCTTTTTCATCAATAATAAGTGAACCCTAAACAGATCATTTTTAAGTTTTATTACCAAGACTGGACAATTAATTTGCTTTCATAAAATGACACCTCAAAAAGTGTTTTCTTTTATCTATATATAACCACGTCCTGTACCTTTGTCTAACTTCGAATCATAAACATAACCATCTCAGCATGTGACGTCACGCCTGGCCTTTTATGTTTTGCTTGACCTTTTAGGCCTGTTTTTTTTTTTCTGGAGTATGTTGGTAGGATTTTAAATTATATAAATTTGGTGAATTCCAATTTAGCAGTTTTACTTGCAATAAAGCAATGCCACTATGCTATTAAGCTATGCCAGTGGTTCTTAACCTGGGTTCGCTCGAACCCTAGGGGTTCGGTGAGTCGGCCTCGGGTTCGGCGGAGGTCAAAACACACCTCAACGACTCAACGTGTAAATACAAACTTCTCCTTATCGGCGTATTACGGATATGGCAACAGCTGACTGATTTGCAGGTGTGTAATTTGTTGTGAGTTTATGCACTGTCTTGGTTTTGTTGTTTGAACAAGGTGATGTTCATGCACGGTTCATTTTGTGCATCAGTAAAAAAACATGGTAACACTTTAGTATGGGGAACATATTCACCATTAATTAGTTGCTTATTAACATGCAAATTAGTAACATATTGGCTCTTAACTAGTCATTATTAAATACTTATTCAGCATGGCCTTATTACAACCCTAACCCTCTAACCCTGACCCAAACCCTAACCAAGTAACTCTAAATTAAGTCTTTATTACTTAGAATATGTTCCCCTGTGAATGCGCATATGAAACTGGTGAGGTTCGGTACCTCCAACAAGGTTAAGAACCACTACTCTATGCTTAGAAGTCAGAAAATGTTATTCGTCAGCCTTTAAGATACAACTTGTGTTAGTCTTCGAATAAATAGCATCTTTGGGATCAGAATGTTAGGTTTTGATATAATTGCAGCTTTAACTGAGGTTTATATGCAATACTAATCAAGCGTTTGCTTTTCTGTTTTCAAAGGTTGTGCAATGAGTGGCTTGATAGCTGATGCCAAGACTTTAATTGACAAAGCCCGAGTGGAAACACAGGTATGGATGCTGTTAAAGGTTCCTTTTCTCTTTATTTATGTGTGATCTGCATTGAAGCCCACCTAATGTGCTCGTCCACAGAACCACTGGTTCACGTACAACGAGACCATGACGGTGGAAAGCGTGACCCAGGCTGTGTCCAACCTGGCACTGCAGTTTGGGGAAGAAGACGCCGACCCCGGGGCGATGGTCAGTGGCTGTGCTCATCTCCTCACTTTTCCCACAGTGCCTGGAAGTGTGAGGTGGAAACACATTGCATTGTGGGTCTTGCTGGACTCCGAATTGCCTATTTACATGGTTTAATACAAGAAGTTGTGTTTTTTTCTTTAACAAGTTCAAAACGCAGTGCGAACGTGCGGGATCATTAAGTTCCACAACCGTCGTCATGATCGCCTAAAGGGGAAAACATTTTTTAGATTTTTCTAATTTCCAGTGTGAACGCAAAGCCGGAGGAAGTCGGGTGATGAAGCTAATAAGGCAGCTGTGAGCCAATTAAACGTGACTTTTAATGCCATCACCTGCTCAGTGATGGGCAAGCTAATTGGAACATGTAGTAATCTAAGCTACAAGTTACTCTCCATTAAATGTAGCTAAGCTACAGGGGAACTGTAGCAAGCTACACTACAAGCTACACGGCAAAGCTCGCTTGCTACATCAAAGCAACATTTAACAACTTTTCTATCCATGGGCCCACATGTATAATAGCAATGTTAATGTAACAGAGTGTACAAATATTATTACTGTTAACTGCTGGGGACACCCTACAACTACCTCTAGGGGTCCCCACACCCCTCTATGTATTTATTTAGTTTGCCTTTTCTTTGGCCCACCCCTATAATGTTACTCATTTTCTCTACCGACAGGAAAAAACAGCATCTATCTATATCTTGACAACAAAAAAAACAACAATGAGTTGTGTGTTGTTTGGGAACAGTTGGTAATGGTTATGTGCAGGAAAACTTTTTATGAAGTCAACTCATCTTAATGTGTGTTTCTAAATTTGTGTTCCATGTCCTTGATCACTGGTTCTTAACCTTGTTGGAGGTACCGAACCCCACCAGTTTCATATGCTCATTCACCGAACCCTTCTTTAGTGAAAAATATTTATATATATATATATATATATATATATATATATGTATATATATATGTTTATATATATATGTATATATATATAATATATATATATATATATAATTTTTTTTGGTCAAATTCAAGACAAAGTTATATGTTTTTAGTAACACTTTTTAGTAACAGTATGCAGAACGTATTCTAAGTAACAAAGACTTAATTTAGAGTTACTTAGTTAGGGTTAGGGCCAAGGTTAGAGGGTTAGGGTTATACTAAGGCCATGCCGAATAAGGCGTTAATAAGTACTTAATAATGACTAGTTAAGAGCCAATATGTTACTAATTCGCATGTTAATAATCAACTAATTAATGGTGAATATGTTCCCCATACTAAAGTGTTACCATGTTTTTTTACTGGTGCACAAAATGAACCGTGCATGATCATCACCCTGTTCAAACAACAAAACCGGTGCATAAACTCACAAAAAATTACACACTCGTAAATCAGTCAGCTGTTGCCGTATATGTAATATGCTGATAGGGAGAAGTTTGTATTTACATGATGAGTCAGATGTGTTTTGACCTCAGCCGAACCCCTGAGGCCGACTCACCGAACCCCTAGGGTTCGATCGAACACAGGTTAAGAACCACTGTCCTAGGTTAGGTGAGCAGTTACAATTTTGGTTTACAAAGTAAACAACTAAAAACTAAGGTTTTGGGTGTTTTCTCTAAACACATACGTACATCAGAATCAGAAATACTTTATTAATCCCCAAGGGGTAATTAAAATGTCCAAATATGGCTAAGGATACACAATATTATTGTGCACGTCATCTTCATCACTGAAGGAAAATCTTATCTGTGGGAGAAAATTCCTGACGTTTTCAAATTTGTTTATTTTTTTGTTGCGTGGTCAGCTTGAAGCGTCCCTCTGTCTCTGACTCCCTTGTCGTCATGTGACATGAGTGTCTATTATAATTTCTCTTCCTGGTTTCGATGACTCTCCTTATCATGCCTCAAATTGGCCAGTCCGTAATGTTTGGCCCTAACCTTAGCCAGTTGTGACTCATCATACAAACACCAACAAGTCATCATGGATGTTCTTCATAGGTCATTGGATTTTCTACATATTTTTATTTGGCCTGGATTTGCAGTCCATTTTCTCTCTTTGTAGCTTGTAGCTATGATGTAAGCTACCTCGTTACATGGCTCAAAAAGTAGCTAGGCTACAGGAAAAGCTACTTGTTAAAAAAGTAGCCAAGCTACCGGAAAATGTATTTAAGCTACGTAGCTTAGCTACATGTAGCTTGTTACTGCCCATCATACTTGCCAACCTCGAGACCTCCGATTTCGGGAGGTGGGGGGTTGGGGGCGTGGTTGGGGTGGGGCGTGGTTGGGACGTGGCTAAGGGCGTGGTTAAGAGAGGAAGAGTATATTTACAGCTGTTGTGTTTTGCAGTTGTGCACTGCACTTTCTAAAGTGTTATTGTCACATATGCATGATTGATTGAAACTTTTATTAGTAGATTGCACAGTACAGTACATATTCTGTACAATTGACCACTAAATGGTACCACCGCAATACGTTTTTCAACTTGTTTAAGTCGGGGTCCACGTTAATCAATTCATGGTACAAATATATACTATCAGCATAATACAGTCATCACACGAGTTAATCATCATAGTATATACATTGAATTATTTACAAACCAGGAGGTGGGATGAGGAGCTTTGGTTGATATCAGTACTTCAGTCATCAACAATTGCATCAACAGAGAAATGGACATTGAAACAGTGTAGGTGTGACTTGGTAGGATAAGTACAGTGAGCAGAGAACATCGTGAGTTCAGATAGCATAAGAACAAGTATATACATTTGATTATTTACATGAGGTTTTTTACAATCCGGGGAGATGGGATGTGAATGTAGGAGGATTAGTAAAGGGTTGAAGTTACCTGGAGGTGTTGTGGTGCATGTAGATTAGATTGCAGTATTGTCCTGTTTAAGAGTGTCACATGCTGTTTACGGCAGATGAACTGCCTTACGGTAGAGTGGCAGACGTAAACGTGACTGCTGTTGTTGTGTATTGTTATTGCGCTGGGAGGACGTTAGTGAAACTGCCTAACAATAAACCCACATAAGAAACCAAGAACTCGCCCGCAATCATTCTACAGTTATAACGTCATTGGGCAGACACGTCACTCGGGTCCTCCTGGAGCTGGAGGGGGCTTAGTCTTTAATGAATAAGTATTATTTTTGGAGAAGTAGCACAGTTATCTAATTATTTCAAAGTAACAATGGGCTTGTTTTTCCAGGGACCGCTGCTTATGGAATGAGGCTGGGCACCCTCACTCATCTCGAACATAAGAGATGAAAGCTGTAGATCACACGCAATTTAAACGGAGGACAATGAGCTGAAACAGACTGCATTCCGAGATCGCCGGTATAAAAACGGACTGTGTTGACGCCATATATACAAGTTTGACTTCCACAATGGCGCTACCTTCCTCAAATACCTTATCTGTTGGACATGCTCATATAGACCAATTCCATCAATTTTACTTATTTTTTCCAGGTCGCAAGCCTTTGGAATAAGGTAGTTTGTCTTGGGACGGTCCCATGATTTTTGTATTTTGGAGGATCCATTTTAATCCAGTTTACCACTGTGGAAGTCGCGTCCTAGCCGTCCCACTGACAGACCCTTCACAGGAGCCAAGCGTGCCGTTTTTAACAAAGTTTTAATGCACATGGGTTTTTATCCAATTATATCTTCCGCAGAACATGACCTTTCAGTCACGTCCGTATCCTCTCTCCCCTCCTGCTCCCGGCTGCTTACTGGTAAATACAACAGATGATTAGAATACCACGTACCACCTATGAAATCTAATTACCTGCCAGCTGTGTCTCGCTGTCAGCACTGCCACGCCCCCGTCTGATGGTGCTCTGTCCTCAGCACCATGGACAGAGGCGGTGACCTTTGCTCCTGCAGGCAGCGCTGGCATCGTCTCCATTCACAACCACATTACGGCTGGTACAGTACAGCTGTCTCAACGAAACTTATGTCCAGCAAAAATGGCTCCCCAGCACCCACAATGCATTGTGAAATCACATGCCCTTTCGAGCCCTATAGTCAGATGTGTTCATATGCATAGCAATAAGTCCTTCAAATTGTGTTGTAACCTCCATAGAGTCGACCATTCGGAGTGGCACTTCTTTTTGGAGGAGTGGATGAAAAAGGCCCCCAGCTGTACGTCGCAGGAAGTATTGTGCAGACTTCTGTAGATGTCACAGCAAAGGTGTGTTCAGTGTTTGTTCTGTGGATCCAGGTATCACATGGACCCTTCAGGAACCTTTGTGCAGTGTGACGCTCGGGCTATCGGCTCCGCGTCGGAGGGCGCACAGAGTTCTCTCCAGGAGGTCTACCACAAGGTCGGAGCTTGTCAGCAACCACCTTGCCCTTGATCAGGCCAATTGATTTTGTATTTGTTTGTCTTTCCCATGGCAACTTACAGTCCATGACGCTAAAAAATGCCATCAAGTCGTCTCTCACCATCCTGAAGCAGGTGATGGAGGAAAAACTCAACTCCACCAACATCGAGGTGCGTGCCTTGTTTACAAATCAGGACCATATTTACTTAGTAATAGTAGGGCTGGGCGATATGGCCTTTTATTAATATCTCACTATTTTTAGGCCATGTCACAATACACGATATACCGTATTTTTCGGATTATAAATCGCTCCGGAGTATACGTCGCACCGGCCGAAAATGCATAATAAAGAAGGAAAAAAACATATATATATATACACGTCGCACTGGAGTATAAGTCGCATTTTTTGTGGAAATGTATTTGATAAAATCCAACACAAAGAATAAACATTTGAAAGGCAATTTAAAATAAATAAAGAATAGTGAACAACAGGCTGAATAAGTGTACGTTATATGACGCATAAATAACCAACTGAGAATGTGCCTGCTATGTTAACGTAACATATTATGGTAAGAGTCATTCAAATAACTATAACATATGGAACATGCTATACGTTTACCAAACAATCTGTCACTCCTGATCGATAAATCCGATGAAATCTTCTTCCTCGATGTCGCTTCTAAACAACTCTGCCAACTCCAAAGGTATGCGCCGCTTCCTCTTGTCGTTTTCTGCTGCATATTTCACTACGTCCAGCTTGTAATCTGCAGTACATGATTTCCTTTTCGGTGCCATTTTTGTTTAGCCGTTCTCAGTTTTTACAAGTTACCGCTAACGATGAAATGATCCATTTTAATTGCTACGGCAGTAGCATTTTAATTTTCCTGAAGGAATCAATAAAGTACTATCTATCCATCCATCTATCTATCTATAGCAGTTAGTGTTCCATGACCCACAATGCACTTCTGCCATGACCCTCCCACGCCGAATTCTTATTGGTTGACGTGTGTGTGACGATTGCTGACGTGTGTGACGATTGCTGACACGTGTGTGACGATTGCTGCCATTTTCTTCGTCTCTTCTGCGAATGAAATAAATATTATTATTTGATATTTTACAGTAATGTGTTAATAATTTCACACATAAGTAAAAAATACAGTAAATCTCGATATTTTGCCTTAGTCTTGAATTATGTGTCTACATTAAAACATTCTTGTTCATACTGCATTAGTATATGCTCATTTAAATCTTTCATGCAGAGAGGGAAATCACAACTAAGTCAATTTAGCAAAACTGTATTTATTAAACAGTTATTAAGCAGTGGCACAAACATGCATGTAATTTCCAAAACAGAAAGTGCAAGATTGTCAGAGACATTTTGAAATAAGCTATAAGTGCACTTTTGTGAATGTCACCAAGATGTCATATCAAAACAAAGTGTACCTTTGTGCATGATGTCACACAAGATATTTCAATAACAGTCAAATAAAAATGAGCTGCTGTGACAGACTCTCACTGTCAGGGTTCCAAGGACCACCAAGGAATGACAGCTTTGGGCAGGTTTAGACTTCTTTATTCTTTCAATAAAGACGCCGTCTCTGGTCGGGTCGCTATTCTTCTGCGCCTCCGTTTTCTGCTCGCTGCGTCGTCTGCTTTTCAGCAGCACGTCGTCGTTTCCTTTTTGCTCTTCTTCTCTGTTGCTCTCGCTCTGCATCCGCCTCCTGTTGGATCCGTCTCCTTTCTCCGTCTCTCTCCCCCACGTTTCTGGCTGTTGCCCTTTTACAGATTATTTAATTGTGCCCAGCTGGGCGGCCCGCACACCTGATCCCAATTGCAGCGTCGCCCCCTGTGTGCCCCGCCTCGCCGCTCGCTCGCCATCCACGCCTCTTCGCCGCCATCTTGGGCCTGGCTCCGGCGTGCCCTGCCTCGCTGTCGGAGTGCCGGCCACGCATCCTCATCGCCATCTTGCAGCGGGCTCCGGCGTGCCCTGCCTCACTCTCCACAGCTGCATAATAGTTTCCTGCAGACGTTATCTCCTTCAGTTGTTGACGTTTTTTCATACGGTGTTGATCTGGAAATAGTTGCTTCGGCATTTTGTTGGTGTGGCACCGGCCGTAGATGTTGACATGCGGAGTTTCAAGCACTCCTCATTCTCTAGCGGGTGACTTTTCAAATGATGCTACATTAGGAGTGGTGCTACTTTTTGTAGCAACGCTTTTGCCGCATAAATGTCCAACATATTCCCGCTTGAAGCCAAACCACCGCCGGACGATGGACCCCTGCTGTTTTTCTTGGGAGTTATTTCTTCCTTCATTTGTTACCAGATTCACATCTTCTCTCTTGTATTACCACCCGCACCGCACCGCTAGCATCACATCTAATGTTACCATGTCGCTACCTGTCTACACGTGACAGTATGTGACGTATGTAAGAAGGTGCACTTTTTTTAAGTCTTTGTGAGAAGAAGCGACAAGAAAGAGTGGGAAAAGCCTGTAGTGTAATGCCCGCAGTTAAAAGCAACTGCGTGAGAATGTATAGTCGAATATCACGATATAGTCATTTTCTATATCTCACAGAGACAAACCTGCAATATATCGAGTAAATCGATATATCGCCCAGCCCTAAGTAATAAATGTCATTACAGACTAAATTCTAGATTGCAATACACATTGCAGCCCCCTGCCACAACGATATATATCACAAAATATTATTTGCTATGTTTCGAAAGGACATATTTTGTCATTCCCAGTTGTATTTTCTCAAAACTATTATGAATCTACTTGGGAATTCTTGCTACACTTCCGTTAAAATTTAATAAGCACTCATTCTGTTTTACATTAGTTATCGATAATACTACAAATTAGGGTATGGATCTAATACCAAGTAGTTACAGGTTACATAATTGTTCATACTGTACCAATGCGGATATTGTTACAATTACATTTTTGATCACAATTATAATCAGAAAAAAAACACATGATGGTGGTGTAACAATAGCAATTAAATATGCATTTAGTTTCTTTACTATTGTCTCTCATTTAAATCTTTGGTTTTTTGCCCTTAAAGCCCTCTTGTGACCAAGGACCTACCGGTTAGCATGGCTTATTGTATCCACTTTCAATGTTTAATGTAGGTTGTTTAGCTATTCCTCAACATCCAATGATAATAACACTTGTAGGAAATATAGTTTGTTTGCCGCCGCGTAGGTGAGGATAAGTGATTTAAACTGTGAAGGGGCGTTAGCCGCTTCCGCTTCCGAGGGCGTTTCAGTGGATTGAGGCCGCAGTCGTTTTGTTTTTGCTATCATATTTGTGGCACACCGCTAGAATGTATCAACATGCATTATTCCATAAATGTTTATTTACGTACTTTGTTTCCAAATGGTGTCTATAACGCGGCAGTAAAACGGCTGATCAAACAAAACGGATGTCATCGTCATGGACCCAATCGCTGCGGAAGCTAGCTCTTCAATCAGCTAAACAGACTCAATAATTCCACAGTGACGTTTTTGTGAATTTGTGAAACTGAAACAGTACAAAGAGAAAACCATTGTAAGGTAATAATACTAACACAGACACTGTAAATGTGTTAGCATATCAGCTAACGCCAAAGACGCTAACTTGATTACATCACGATAGCATGTACAAATATGCATGAAAACACTCCTACAGACATCACACGGGACGGTTTAGTAAGTAAGAATTGTTTTAGATACAGTATATTGTAAAACTTACAAACGATGCTTCGAGTGATGAATGAAGATTCCTTTCGAGCAGAAACGCGATGGGCAGTTGTACTTCCGGTTCAAGGCACAATCAGGAAGTACATTTTTAACACGTAGCTTTTGCAGGGAGCGAACTCGTCCAAAAGATGGCGCCATAGCAAAAACAATACCACACCTTTTTAGTGTCTCTGTCGGTGTTATTTGAAAACTATTTGTTGAACACAAAGCATTTTGGCCGTTAGTGAAAAAAAATCCATAAATCAGCCGCACCATTTTATAGGCCGCAGGGTGCCAAGCATGGGGAAAGAAAAAGCGGCTTATAGTCTGGAAAATACAGTAACTCTGTTGCGGTATATCAATCATAGTGTACTTTAGCGATGTGTTGACAATATAAAATCTTTGTCGACACATTTTTGTCGATTATGTCGAGTAATATCCTGACTCACTGCAGGCGTGCTAACCACTACACTCTGTGTTGCCCTCAGTATTATCTAATATTGTGTCTTTTTGGTACAATACAGAAAAAAAATCACATTTCAGATATGGTTGCAAATGGTGTTTAATCCTGATTGATTTAAAAATGGATTAGTCTGATTAAAAATGTTAATGATTTGACAGGCCTATTTTTTAATCTAATGGATAAGTGTCATTGTGTGTGTGTTGTGTAGCTGGCAACAGTGGAGCCAGGGAAGACCTTCCACATGTACTCCAAAGAAGAGCTGGAGGATGTCATCAAGGATATTTAGACCATCCAGTGCAGGTTCCAGAGGACAGGAAGTACACCTGGCCTCAAGTCGACAAAAATAAAACGCAACTTTTCCATCAGCACATCCTGCTGGCTGCACAAAGATCTTTTTTGGATTACATAAGAAGTCTGTATGTGATATGTGAGCAGACTTCTTGCCTATCAGCATCTGTACAGAGCAGCAAGAAGGAATGGGGGGGGGGGGTATTTTTTTTCTAACAATTCAGTACTTCAATTAAACTGTTGTATTCCATTGCTGACTGACTCTTTTTTTTAAGGTTTTAAGCCTCAACTTCCACCCACAACTCAACAATTCTGCAACATGCCCTATCAGCATTTAATTTCATTTGCGCATGGCTTCATTCTCGGTGTGTCTTCTATATACCCAGGAGCGTTTATCGCTTCTATCTTCAGCATCTTCAGTTAACTAAAAATGTGAGTTCAAGTTTGTATTCTATATACTCGGTTGCCTAGAGCAGTGTTTTTCAACCACTGTGCTTGTGCCGTGGGAGATTATCTAGTTTCACCTATTTGGGTTAGAAAATATTGTTTGCAAGCCAGTAATTATAGTCTGCAAATGATGTGTTGTTGTTGAGTGTCGGTGCTGTCTAGAGCGGGAGGCAGTGTGCAGGTAAAAAGGTGTCTAATGCTTAAGCCAAAAATAAACAGAAGGTGACTTCTCCTAAGAAAAGACATTGAAGCTTAGGGAAGGCTATGCAGAACGAAACTAAAACTGAACTGGCTGCAAAGTAAACAAAAACAGAATGCTGGAAGACAGCAAAGACTTACTGTGGAGCAAAGACAATGTACGTCCGAACATGACATGACAATCAACAATGTCTCCACAAAGAAGCATTAAAAACAACTGAAATATTTTTGATTGCTAAAACAAAGTAGAAGTATCGCTCAAAGGAAGACATGAAACTGTTACAGGAAAATACCCCCCCCCCAAAAAAAGAGAAAACTCCACCAAAATAGGAGCACAAGACAAGAAGTAAAACACTACACAGGAAAAGAGCAAAAAAGTGAAATTAAGTCAGGGTGTGATGTGACAACTGGTGACAGTACACCTACTTTGAGACAAGAGCTATAGTCATGCATGCTTGGTTATGATTAAAAGTCATATCCAAAAATTGCGACTTTTTACTGTCAACTGAGTTTCGTTTTTAATGATTTCCGCTGGTGGTGTGCCTCCGCATTTTTTCAACGCAAAAAAATGTGCCTTGGCTCAAAAAAGGTTGAAAAACGTTGGCCTAGAGGTTAGAGTGTCCGCTCTGAGATCGGTAGGTTGTGAGTTCAAACCCGGGCCGAGTCATACCAAAGACTATAAAAATGGGACACATTACCTCCCTGCTTGGCACTCATCATCAAGGGTTGGAATTGGGGGTTAAATCACCAAAAAGTACTCCCGGGCGCGGCCATTGCTGCCGCCCACTGCTCCCCTCACCTCCAAGGGGGTGAACAATGGGATGGGTCAAATGCCGAGGACAAATTTCAACCCACCTAGTGTGTGTGACAATCATTGGTACTTTAACTTTACTTTTTATTTGAAAAACTTCAAGTCAAAACCAACCCTCTTTCGAGGTAAATGACACAAAGGGGTTCTAAAATATTACAGTTTTTGCATAAAAATTGGGTATGTTTTGTAAAAAGCTTTCTAGTCTTGGGATTTTTTTGCAAAAACAGCTTGATCAAATAGGGGTTACCTATGCTAAATTACTAGTATAATTTTAGTTGACGATTCATAGTAATCCAAAATGATGTGTTTGAATTTGGTGAATACATCAATATACTTCACATTTTTCCTTACAAAACCTGGCGTTGTCGTTCGATGACTACAACTTCAATTGTGCAAAAATGAAATCTAAATCTTTAACCTCAATACACGATTATGTTCTAACTCGTGGGTGTCAAACTCTGGCCCGCCGTGTAATTTAATTTGGCCCTTGAGGCAATATCAATTTAGCATTAGAGCTGGCCCGCCGGTGTTATACAGCGTCGGTGCCGCTGTAACACCGCATTCACCGCTAATACTCATACTTGCCAACCCTCCTAATTTTCCCGGTAGACTCCCAAAGTTCAGTGCCCCTCCCGAAAATTTCCTGGGTAACCATTCTCCCGAATTTCTACCGATTTATACCTGGACAACTATAAGGCACTACCTTTAGCGCTCTCTACAACCTGTCGTCACGTCCGCTTTTCCTCCATACTAACAGCGGGTCCCATAATATTTGTGGCTTTTACACACACACACACACACACACGCACAAGTGAATGCAAGGCATACTTGGTCAACAGCCATACAGGTCACACTGAGGGTGGCCGTATAAAGAACTTTAGCACTGTTACAAATACGCACTTCAATCAATCAATCAATGTTTACTTATATAGCCCTAAATTCACTGAACCCACACCAAACAAGAATGACAAACACATTTAGGGTGAACATCCGCACCGTAACACAACAGAAAAAATACCACGAACCCCTTGCAGCACTAACTCTTCCGGGAAACTTCCAGCAAACTGACCAATAATTAACGTTTTATTCATGCATTTTCTCTTGCTACTTCAAAGCTTGAATGTTTGGTTCATTCATTATTATTATGTTTTCAAATGTATTATTAGCCTGTGGAAAAAACTTGATATTTACCTCAGAAGATTGCAAATAGAAAAAAAGGCATAACATTTTTATTTAAATTTTATTTGATATGCCATTGCTATTTTTAATTATTATTGTTATTATTATTATTATTATTATTATTATTTGAAACTGGATTTTACATGTCACTAAAGTTATATAAGCCTTGCTTTTTCACTATTTAATGCAAAACTTGTTTGGGTCCCTATTAAAAGGTTAATTTGTTCAACCTTGGCCCGCGGCTTTGTTCCGTTTAAAATTATACAAAACTGTATAATTAAATTCATATTATTAATATATGTTGGACTGACCATACGTCCTATTTTCCCCGGACATGTCCTCTTTTGCTGGGCTGTCCGGGCGGAGTTTATTACATGCCTCACATGTCTGGCATTTTGAGTTAGTGTTGTGTGTATTTTCAATGTATGTTCAGGGTTAAAAAGGGGTTGAAAACAGAATAATTTGTGAAGGTGTGCGCGCACGGTAGAGATGCGCGGTATGCGGTCTCATCCGTGGAGTCCGCGGATAAACCGCGGGTCAGGCGGGTGACATGACGATAAATTAGATTATAAATACATTCTGGCGGGTGGCGGTTGAACCATTCGGAATTATTTGATATACACGGTTCAGGGATCAGCAACCTTTAGTTAACACTCAAAGGGCCATTTTGACCCGTATCACAAAGTAAAGAAACAACAGGAGCGGCAAATATTCTCGCGAAAATCTGATGGCGGTCAACTACTTAACAAGAATTAGGGCGCGCTATAAAGCCATTGCCTCTGACGCCTTCTACAATATGTATAAACTGCATGGCAGTCCAGCAACATGTTATATGTGGCTTCCGCAGACACACGACTGCAAGGCATACTGGGTGATACAGAGTACACTGATGGTTGTGATATCAACAATTTGAACACTCTTACTAATATGCGCCACGCTGTGAAGCCACACCGAACAAGAATGACAAACACATTTCGGGAGAACATCCTCACAGTAACGCAACACAACAAATACCCAGAATCCTTTGCATCCTTGAGTCTTCCTGACTATATTATACACCCCACTAACACAAAACCCCGCCCCCCCATGCGTTGGTAGGGTGGGCAGGGTTTGGTGCTAGCGGGGTGTATAATATAGTCAGGGGTACTCATGGATGCAAAAGATCCTGGGTATTTGTTGTGTTGCGTTTATGTTGTGTTACTGTGAGGATGTTCTCCCGAAATGTGTTTGTCATTCTTGTTTGGTGTGGCTTCACAGCGTGGCGCATATTAGTAAGAGTGTTAAAATTGTTTACATCACAACCATCAGCAAAGAGTCGCGAAAATGTTCGTGGCTCTCATTATCTTCTATTTCTTTTTGAAACGGGTCAATATAGAACTATGAATGGTAAAAGCTACCGATCCCTGATATATAACAACGGGCGTGGGTGCAGTGTTGATAAAATGCTGGTTCTGGTGGATGGCGGGTGGATAACTACTATAGTGGTGCGGTTGCGGATGATATAATTGCCTATCCGCGCATCTCTAGCACACGGCATTGATGATGGAGGGGCAGAGACTGAGAGAGCGATAGAGTTTTGACATACGTGCATTATTTATAGCAGGGCTATCAAAAGTGTGCCCTGCAGGCCATTTGCGGCCCACAGATAATGTTTGAAAGGTCCACGGCACATTCTAAAAATACTTTTAAGATAAACAAAAACATAACAAAAGTGAAATAAAAAGCTTAAAGGCGAAATGTGATTCAGGAAAAGTTGCAAAGTTGACTAAATTTTCATTCAAACTGTCATTGCTCAAAACATAATATTGAATCAAAATGAATGTTAGTTATGAATTCTTAACCTATCCAAGGTTTGAATATGTCACATCAAATATTCCACTTTGAAAGTATTTTTGGTGGAAGATTTTGCATATTTTGTGTGTTTGCCTTAAAAAAAATAACAGTTTTGTTTGACAAAAAAAGGGCGGAAAACAAATATATAGCTCGATTGGTAGACTTGAGGGTTGCAGGTTCGATTCCCGCTTCCGCCATCGTAGTCACTGCCGTTGTGTCCTTGAGCAAGACACTTTACCCACCTGCTCCCAGTGCCCCCCACACTGGTTTAAATGTAACATATATATGGGTTTTACTATGTAAAGCGCTTTGAGTCACTGGAGAAAAGCGCTACATAAATATAATTCACAAACAAAAAAGTTGATGTAGACTCCAGAGATTCAAGCGTTAGATATAAAATGTATGTATGCCTTGGAACACCATTATCATCATTTCATGACCCAAGCAAAACACTTTTTTCACTTTTATACTAAAATAAATACACCGATAACTAATTTAATAAAAACGTAGAAAAAAACTAGCAGCAGCGGTTAAGTTTAGATCCATGAAGGAAATAGAAAGTGAATGAATGTTTATAACTGAACACATTTATGTATGTACACACATTTGTTTTCTTTTGTATTATTTTTTTTAATGATGATGATGATGATGAATTAAGTGAATTTTATGACAACCTTTTTCCAAAACACAATATAGAATGTTAGATATTACTGGAAAATGCATACGTTCATCATTTTGTTTTCTAAACCAAAAAGTGGGACCCCAAAAATTAACCGTGGGACCCCATTTTGAAAATTCCTAGTGCCAACACTGCTGTAACCAAAGGAGAAAAAATGCTTTATTTAAATAAATATATTATTATGAGAATAAGCGGTTTGGAAATGGATGGATGGATTTATAAAGCAAGTTTGAGTACCTTTGGCAAATGTTCACCTAGTTCCGGCCTTGACACGCATATACAGTGGGGCAAAAAAGTATTTAGTCAGCCACCGATTGTGCAAGTTCTCCCACTTAAAATGATGACAGAGGTCTGTAATTTTCATCATAGGTACACTTCAACTGTGAAAGACAGAATGTGAAAAAAAATCCAGGAATTCACATTGTAGGAATTTTAAAGAATTTATTTGTAAATTATGGTGGAAAATAAGTATTTAGTCAACCATTCAAAGCTCTCACTGATGGAAGGAGGTTTTGGCTCCAAATCTCACGATACATGGCCCCATTCATTCTTTCCTTAACACGGATCAATCGTCCTGTCCCCTTAGCAGAAAAACAGCCCCAAAGCATGATGTTTCCACCCCCATGCTTCACAGTAGGTATGTTGTTCTTGGGATGCAACTCAGTATTCTTCTTCCTCCAAACACGGCGAGTTGAGTTTATACCAAAAAGTTCTATTTTGGTTTAATCTGACCACATGACATTCTCCCAATCGTCTGCTGTATCACCCATGTATCCATTTTGGCATGTGTTGCAATGTTAATATTTCATCATTGATATATAAACTATCAGACTGCGTGGTGGGTAGTAGTGGGTTTCAGTAGGTCTTTAATACATTTCCGACATTTTCTCATAATATGACTTTTTTCAAATAAATGACTTCATTTTTTAAATTTTAATTATTTTTTCATATTATTTCAACTTTATTCAGACAAAATGGATGGATTTTCCCATAAAAATACATATGTTTTTAACATTTTTGCATTCATGGACTTGTTGTTACAATCGACAACCACCAGGAGCTGCTAGAACCTCCGGTCCAATGGGAATGCAGGGTATTCTCGTCCTGGCCAATCACGAGGCTGCTTGCGGATGGGCTGTTTAATGAAGCTGCGTGGGGGCGGGGCCAAGTGGAGTTAGTGTTGTGAGCGTGGAGCCGACTGTTATGACTCAATGTTATTACATGTATGACCGCTAGGGGGGGGACATTACTGGTAAGCAGTCAACCCACCGAGCCATATAAACGTGGTAGAGCAAGACTGCATGGAGACACATGTATGTTGTTAGAGAGCGTCAGTCAGTAAACTAAGTTACTTTCTTTAAAAAGGACCAGCCGGCTTTTAAACATGCTTCCCGCGGCGTCCATTTTCTCCTGTGCTTTCCTCACATGCGCGTTGGCGAGACATTTCTACGCGGGGGAAAAGTCGTTCGCCGGGAGGCCGCCGAGGGATTTGAGCGGTGATGAGGAGCGACGCGGCGGGCAAAAGTCGGCTTTGAATGGACACCCATGCCCAACTTTCCCCGGAGTCCAGTCAGCGCTGCTCAATAACACCCACACTGTGAGTGACTCTTTTCATTAGTCGTCCCAAAAGTCTTTATTTGTTGTCCTCGTCTGGGGGTTGGAACACGTCCCGTGAGAGAAGGTTCCACACAGTGCCTTCTGTTGAGCAGGTTCCAGTGAAAGATGACAACCATAACTCTCAACCCAGAAATATTTAGGATATTTTGGAATATTGTGAAACATTTCTGGTGATATTTTTATACCCGTATAATTTTTTAAAAAACCTACCCATCTTCTTCCGCTTATCCGAGGTCGGGTCGCGGGGGCAGCAGCCTAAGCAGGGAAGCCCAGACTTTCATCTCCCCAGCCACTATGTAAAGCTCATCCCGGGAGATCCCGAGTTGTTCCCAGGACAGCCGGGAGACATACAGGACTGTCTCAGCCAATTAAAATATTGTGATAAAGTCCTTTGTTTTCTGTAATGTAAAAATATGAAATTGTCATACATTCTGGATTCATTACACATCAACTGAAATATTGCAAGCCTTTTATTATTTTTAATATTGCTGATTATGGCATACAGCTTAAGAAAACTCAAAAATCCTATCTCAAAAAATTAGAATATTTCCTCAGACCAAGTAAAAAAAAGATTTATAATAGCAAAACAAAATCAAACATTTGAAAATGTCAATTAATGCACTCAGTACTTGGTTGGGAATCATTTTACACGGATTACTGCATCAATACGGCGTGGCATGGAGGCAATTGGCCTGTGGCATTGCTGAGGTGTTATGGATGCCCAGGATGCTTCAATAGCGGCCTTTAGCTCATTTGCGTTATTGGGCCTGGTGTCTTTCAGCTTCTTCTTCACAATAACCCACAAATTCTCTATGAGGTTCAGGTCAGTGGAGTTGGCAGGCCAATGGAGGACAGTACACCAGTCATTGGTGGTTTTGGCACTGTGGACAGGTGCCAGATCATGCTGGAAAATGAAATAATCATCTCCATAGAGCTTTTCAACAGATACAGCTTCAATAGCCGTATTCCCATGGTCAAGCCATTCTTGAACTCTAGACAACGGACGTTCCCTCAGTCAGCAATGGTTTGGGGAGCCATGTCAGCTGCTGGTTTTGGTCCGCTGTGTTTCATCAAGTCCAGAGTCAATGCAGCTGTGTACATGCTTCCATCTGTTGTAAAGCTCTATGGAGATGATGATTTAATTTTCCAGCATGATCTGGCACCTGCTCACAGTGCCAAAACCAGCAGTAACTGGTGTACTGACCATGGCATTACTGTCCTCGATTGGCCTGCCAACTCTCCTGACCTAAACCCCATAGAGCATTTGTTAGGTATTGTGAAGAAGAAGCTGAAAGACACCAGGCCCAATTATGCAAATGAGCTAAAGGCCGCTATTGAAGCATCCTAGGCATCCATAACACCTCAGCAATACCACAGTCCTTGAGTAGTCAGGGATTGAACCCTGACTACTCAGGTCCTTCGTATTGTAAAGCAGACGCACTAACTAACCCTACTGCCACCGTGAAGCCCCTTTTTTAAAACGATTAGTCACCAGCGCCCCCCGCGACCCCGAAAGGGAATAAGCGGTAGAAAATGGATGGATGGATGGATAGTCAAATCGTCAACGCAACACACAAACCTACATTTTTGTTACTATAATCAGTCCTTTATGTTCGGTTTTCTATATAGACTACTGTAATGTATTTTTCCACTAGATGGCAATAGTCTTTCCTAGGGCGATATGGCCTTTTATTAATATCTCCATTTTTAGGCCATGTCACGATACACGATATATATCTCAATATTTTGTCTTAGCCTTAAAAGAACACTTGATGCATATAATCACAGCAGTATGATGATTCTATGTGTCTACATTAAAACATTCTTATTCATACTGCATTATTATATGCTTATTTTAAACTTTTATGCAGAGGGGGAAATCCCAACTAAGTCGATTTAGCAAAACTGTATTTATTAAACAGTTATTAAGCAGTGGCACAAACATTCATGTTATTTCCAAAACAGAAAGTGCAAGATTGTCAGAGCCTTTTTAAAACAAGCTATGAGTGCACTTTTGTGCATGATGTCACAAAGATAACATATCAAAACAACACTAAATTAAACTGCACTTTTTTTACAGAACGCCAATACAGTAGTTTAAAACAAATAAGTGCACTTTTGTGCATGATGTCACACAAGATATTTAAATAGTCAAGTAAAAATGAGCTGCATAATAGGAAATCAAAATCTATCAAAATATTTTAGTACGACATGGGTAAGCTATGAGGCAGCATTGCTTGATGGATTGTACTGTGCTTCAACATATGAGTATTATTATGGTGTGTGTATAAGGTAAGACATATCTGGCGTTTTGTTTCACAATATTATGCAAAAGCGACTTTTCCTACCATCTGGTACCTGCTGATCTTTATTTGGGGTCTGCATAAGTAGAAAATGGATGTATGGATAAGTCCTGAAAATTTGCGCGCGTCCGCCTTTGTAGTCCGTGGAGAAACCAAAGTCAATAAGTTTCTTATTTTTAATAATAATAATAATAATGATATTAAAGGATCAGATTTTATATAGCGCTTTTTTAGACACTCAAAACGCTTCACAGAGAAGTGAGAACCCATCATTCATTCACACCTGATGGTGTGAATGAATACCTTGTTATGGGACATTCATCCTCCGCTGTTGCCATTTCTAATATAAAGTAGTGTAAAGTTCTTACTTATATCTGCCGTGAAAGTGCTAAAACATACCGGTGTAGTGAGTTTACATTATTCACGCAAGGTACTTTAGTTATTAGGGATTTCCGATTGGACGTTTTTTCACGGCACACTTTTCCGGCAGATGAGGAGATGATGCTCCGTTATTGATTGAAGTAAAGTCTGAATGTCATTAAAACAGTTAGCTCCGTCTTTTGACACTTCTTTCACTCCCGTCCTTGCATGCTACACCAAAGATGACGGAGAGAAGATGCTGCCAAAGGTGAACCACGTAAATAAGGCCGCCCACAAAATGGCGCATCCGGAAGCGACTATCAGAAAGTGGCTTGAAGATGATCTGTAAAACATCATCCATGCAACATTTTGACCAAAAAAAACACCATTACATGTTGTGTAGACCAGTGGTCCCCAACCACCGGTCCGGGGACCGATACTGGTCTGTGACGCATTTGGTACCGGGCCGAAGAGAAAATTTAAATAGTGTATAAAAGACTGCATTTTCTCCGACTTAACTTGGGCCTGTCCCACCAGACCAGGGGTGTCAAACCTGTTTTCACTGAGGGCCACGCCACAGTCACGGCTGCCATTAGAAGCCGCTTGTAACAGTAAATAATTAACAAATTTGCCTATGAATTTAAATATTAAATTTTTTTTAGTTATAGTAAAAAAATCTGCCGATTTTACCACTGTTTTTTTACAGAAAAAAATGGCAGCTTAGTTGCCGGTAAAATATATGTTTTTTTAATGATTATATTAGAAGCGAAGTCTGAATCGACCGTCAGAAAGCGACTTGAAGATGATCTGTAAAACATCATCCATGCAACATTTTGACCAAAGAACCACCATTACATGTTGTGTAGACCACAAGGAAGTGTTTACAATTTAGATAATAATAATAATAATAACATGACTCCTTTAATGCGCCCTACAATCCGGTGTGATGTGAAAATAAGTGTTATGTACAAACCCCGTTTCCATTTGAGTTGGGAAATTGTGTTAGATGTAAATATAAACGTAATACAATAATTTGCAAATCATTTTCAACCCATATTCAGGTGAATATGCTTGACAAACAAGGATGGGGCGAGAATCACCACTTTGTAAGAAAATTGTCGAACAGCTTTAGAACAACATTTCTCAATGAGCTATTGCAAGGAATTGAGTGATTTTACCATCTACGGTCCAAAAAATCATCAAAAGGTTCAGAGAATCTGGAGAAATCACTGCACGTAAGCGATGATATTACGGACCTTTGAGCCCTCTTGTGGTACTGCATCAAAAACCGACATCAGTGTGTAAAGGATATCACCACATGGGCTCAGAAACACTTCATAAAACCACTGTAAGTAACTACAGTTGGTCGCTACATCTGTAAATGTAAGTTAAAACTCTGCTATGCAAAGCAAAACCGATTTATCAACAATACCCAGAAACACCGCCGGCTTCGCTGGGCCTGAGATCATCTAAGATGGACTGATGCAAAGTGGAAAAGTGTTCTGTGATCTGACGAGTCCACATTTCAAATTATATTTGGAAATTGTGGATGTGAAGTCCTCCGGATTAAAGAGGAAAATAACCATCCGGATTGTTATAGGCGCAAAGTTCGAAAGCCAGCATCTGTGATGGTATGGGGGTGCATTAGTGCCCAAGGCATGGGTAATTTACACATCTGTGAAGGCACCATTAATGCTGAATGGTCCACACAGGTTTTGGTGCAACATATGTTGTCATCCAAGCAACGTTATCATGGACGCCCCTGCTTATTTGAGCAAGACAATGCCAAGCCACGTGTTAGAACAGCGTGGCTTCGTAGTAAAAGAGTGCGGGTAATTTCCTTTGCCCGCCTGCAGTCCAGACCTGTCTCCCATCAAAAATGTGTGGCGCATTATGAAGCGTAAAATACAACAGCAGAGACCCCGGACTGTTGAACGACTGAAGCTCTACATAAAACAAGAATGGGAAAGAATTCCACTTTCAAAGCTTCAACAATTAGTCTACTCAGTTCCCAAACGTTTATTGAGTGTTGTTAAAAAAAAAGGTGATGTAACACAGTGGTGAACATGCCCTTTCACAACTACTTTGGCACGTGTTGCAGCCATGAAATTCTAATTATTATTTGCAAAAAAAATAAAGTTTATGAGTTTGAACATCAAATATCTTATTTTTGTAGTGCATTCAACTGAATATGGGTTGAAAAGGATTTGCAAATCATTGTATTCCGTTTTTATTTACATCTAACACAATTTCCCTACTCATATGGAAACAGGGTTTGTATACATTGATATTTTAACCATATTTTCTGGACCATAGGGCGCACCGGATTATAAGGGGCACTGCCGATGAGCGGGTCCAGTCAGGTCTATTTTCATAAAAAAGGCGCACCGGATTATAAGGCGCATTAAAGAGGTCATCCCGCCATCCGTTTTCTACCGCTTGTCCCTTTTGGGGTCGCGGGGGTGCTGGAGCCTATCTCAGCTGCATTTGGGCGGAAGGCGAGGTACACCCTGGACAAGTCTCATCGCAGGGTCAATACAGATAGACAGATATTATTATTTGTTTCTAAATTTAAATTACTTCCTCGTAGCCTACATAACATGTAATGGTGGTTCTTTGGTCAAAATGTTGCATAGGTTATGTTTTACAGATCATCTTCAGGCTGCTTTCTGACAGTCGCACATAAGGGCAAGGAAAACTCACACCCAGTGTGACGTCGGTGACAATGATGACTATGAAAAATGAAATAATTTTTAGTTCCCCTTTATAGCCCGAAAAATACGGTATATCAAAAAAGTCACTCTTCTGATTTTAGATTATTTTTGATGATTGAGGACCAGTCATAGACAATTTAGAGTGAAAGCAAATTTTATTTTCACTCGTATACAAAACAATCTAACTTGGATTGTTTCCCTGGCTTCGAGGCTCTCCCGAAGGACAGTGCAGCGAAGACACAACAAACTCCCTTCTTGTCTCTTATGGACACACCAGTTGTTTTTGACTTTGGACGAGTGACTGCACATCGTCAAGGCCGCGGAACAGAGACACACTGCAGGCTTACCCACAAACATGCATCCACAAAAATATACGCCACACACATACATACCCCACGCCCCCAATCCAACGCCCTCGCTGCAAATCCCATAAGGGTGATAAAAGGATGGTCAGCGCCTGAAAAGATGGCCAGCGCCTGAGAGCTGCGGCCTACCTCCATGACCCCGCACACCCTTCCCTCTCGAGAGGTTTTTTTAACACTCCAGGCAGGGCCCCCTTAGGAGCCCAGTCTAGATTGTATTTTTTTACTCATCCTTCTCAAGCGTTTAACCTTTTTCCCCCATCTTTTACGGTGGCCCGACTCATCAGCGTTCCTGTTCTGTAACCCTGTACACTGTTAGTTTGTCTAATCTTGAATGGTTTTGTGCTGAAAACAAAGTTTCGTTGTACTTGTGCAATGACTAGAAAGATCTATCCATCCATCCATCCCTCTATCTATCTATCTATCTATCTATCTATCTATCTATCCATCTATCTATCTATGTTTATTTATTTATATAGCCCTAAATCACAAGTGCCTCAAAGGGCTGCACAAACCACAACGACATCCTCGGTAGGGCTTACATAAGGGCAAGGAAAAACTCACCCCAGTGGGACCTCGACAATGATGACTATGAGAAACCTTGGAGAGGACCGCATATGTGGGCAACCCCCCCCCTCCATCCCCAGGGGACCGACAGCAATGGATGTCGAGCGGATCTAACATGATATTATGAAAGTCCAATATATAGTGGATCTAACGTAACCGGGAAAATCAAGTCCAAAGTGGATCCAATATAGTAGCGAGAGTCCCATCCAAGGTAGAGCCAGCAGGAAACCATCCCAAACAGAGGCGGATCAGCAGCGCAGAGATGTCCCCAACCGATACACAGGCGAGCGGTCCATCCTGGGTCCCGACTCTGGACAGCCAGTACTTCATCCATGGCCACCGGACCGGACCCCCTCCACAAGGGAGGGGGGGACATAGGAGAAAAAGAAAAGAAACGGAAGATCAACTGGTCTAAAAAGGGGGTCTATTTAAAGGCTAGAGTATACAAACAAGTTTTAAGATGAGACTTGTTACCGGGAGGGTATTCCAGAGTACTGGAGCCCGAACGGAAAACACTCTATAGCCCGCAGACTTTTTTTGGGCTCTGGGAATCACTAATAAGCCGGAGTCCTTTGAACGCAGACTTCTTGCCGGGACATATGGTACAATACAATCAGCAAGATAGGCTTGAGCTAGACCGTGTAGTAATTTAAACGTAAGTAGTAAAACCTTAAAGTCACATCTTAAGTTCACAGGAAGCCAGTGCAGGTGAGCCAGTATAAGCGTAATGTGATCAAATTTTCTTGTTCTTATCAAAAGTCTAGCAGCCGCATTTTGTACCAACTGTAATCGTTTAATGCTAGACATTGGGAAAACCAGAAAATAATAAGTTATGGTAATCGAGACGAGTCGTAACATGGATAATGATCTCAGCGTCGTTAGTGGACAAAATGGAGCGAATTTTAGCGATATTATGGAGATGAAAGAAGGCCGTTTTAGTAACACTTTTAATGTGTGACTCAAAGGAGAGAATTGGGTCGAAGATAATACCCAGATTCTTTACCGAGTCGCCTTGTTTAATTGTTTGGTTGTCAAATGCTAAAGTTGTATTATTAAATAGAGGTCGGTGTCTAGCAGAACCGATAATCAGCATTTCCGTGTTTTTGGCGTTGAGTTGCAAAAAGTTGGCGGACATCCATTGCTTAATTTCATTAAGACACGCCTCCAGCTGACTACAGATGTGTTGGTCAGCTTTAGGGGCATGTAGAGTTGGGTGTCATCAGCATAACAGTGAAAGCTAACACCGTATTTGCGTATGATGTCACCTAGCGGCAGCATGTAGATGCTGCAGAGTGCAGGGCCAAGGACCGAACCCTGGGGAACTCCACACGTTACCTTAACATAGTCCGAGATCACATTGTTTTGGGAGACGCACTGCATCCTGTCAGTAAGGAAAGAGTTAAACCAAGACAGGGCTAAGTCTGACATACCAATTCGTGTTTTGATAGGCTCTAATGAAATATCATGATCGACGGTATCGAAAGCAGCGCTAAGATCGAGGAGCAACAACATTGATGACACATCAGAATCCATCGTTAGCAATAGATCATTAGTAATTTTTGCGAGGGCTGTCTCCGTAGAGTGATTCGCCCTGAAGCCAGATTGAAAGGTTTCACATAGATTGTTAGACGCTAAGTGTTCATTTAACTGCCCTGTAACAATCTTTTCGAGGATTTTAAAAATAAAGGGAAGGTGAGACACCGGTCGGTAGTTTACCATGAGGTCAGGATCGAGGTTAGGTCTTTTAAGGAGAGGATGAATAACCGCTTTTTTGAATGCTAGGGGAACAGTGCCAGAGGAAAGTGATACGTTTATAATATTTAGCACTGATGGACCTAATAGTACAATGAGCTCATTGATAAGTTTCCCAGGAAGTGGGTCAAGTAAGCATGTTTTTTGTTTTATTCCATTTACACGTTGTAACAGTTCTTCGAATGTTATTTCATCAAAACGAGAGAAGCTATTTTGATAGATAGATGTCTATCTATCTGTCTATTAATCCACAAATCTTGGAAGTCTTTAGGTGTCATAAGTAAGATAAATATAATAATAGCTTCAATAGAAGCAGGGTGTTCTTCCACTCTACTGCTACTTTAAACGGGGATTTACCTGCAATCATTAAAGGCTTACTGAAACCCACTACTACCCACCACGCAGTCTGATTGTTTATATATCAATGATGAAATATTAACATTGCAACACATGCCAATACGGCCTTTTTAGTTTACTAAATTACAATTTTAAATTTCCCAAGACGTCACAGGTTTTTAGGAAGTATGAGCGCTGCGCACACATACAGCTAAATGTCGTCTGCTTTAACGGCATAACTATACAGTTTTTTGGACATCTGTGTTGCTGAATATTTTGTAATTTGTTCACTTAATATTGGAGAAGTCACAGTAGAAAGATGGAGTTGGGAAGCTTTAGCCTTTAGCCACACAAACACACGGTGATTACTTTTTTTAAATTCCTTGACGTGAAACTTTCCTATGGATCAGAGTGCGGTCAAGAGAACATGGATCCCGACCACATGTCAACATGCAGGTTTCGGTGAGAAAATTGTGGTTAAAAAGTCAGTTCTTACCGGAGAAAAGCTGAGCTTGTGCCGTCCATAGCTGCCGTCGACTCCCCTGAGACATTGCGCGTCAAGACACCTGTGGACCCCCTTCCAACTATCAGGTAATATTAAACTCACAAAAACACTAGCAACACAATAGACAGATAAGGGATTTCCCAGAATTATCCTAGTAAATGTGTCTAAAAACATCGGAATCCGTCCCAATGCAATCACACATATATTTTTTTTTCTTTTTTTTTTTGTAGTCCGTCGCTATCA